>NC_084618.1:1118843-1128181 GCF_033978795.1 Nerophis ophidion | reverse complement strand
ATATCTCATGGGACATGTTGTGACCCATAATGAAGCAAATATGAGTGATATTTGTTATTATAAGTACCAACAATACTCCATGGACATGTTTGTGACCTATAATGAAGCAAATATAGTGATATTGTTATTATAAGTACCAACAATAACCCATGGACATTGAGTGACCCATAATGAAGCAAATATGAGTGATATTGTTATTATAAGTACCAACAATACTCCATGGACATGTTGTGACCTATAATGAAGCAAATATGAGTGATATTGTTATTATAAGTACCAACAATACTCCATGGACATGTTGTGACCCATAATGAAGCAAATATGAGTGATATTGTTATTATAAGTACCAACAATACTCCATTGACCATGTAGTGACCTATAATGAAGCAAATATAGTGATATTGTTATTATAAGTACCAACAATACTCATGGACATGTTGGGACCCCATAATGAAGCAAAATATGAGTGATATTGTTATTATAAGTACCAACAATACTCCATGGACATGTTGTGACCCATAATGAACAAATATGAGTGATATTGTTATTATAAGTACCAACAATACTCCATGGGACATGTTATGACCTATAATGAAGCAAATATGAGTGATATTGTTATTATAAGTACCAACAATACTCCATGGACATGTTGTGACCCATAATGAAGCAAATATGAGTGATATTGTTATTATAAGTACCAACAATACTCCATGGACATGTTGTGACCCATAATGAAGCAAATATGAGTGATATTGTTATTATAAGTACCAACAATACTCCATGGACATGTAGTGACCTATAATGAAGCAAATATGAGTGATATTGTTATTATAAGTACCAACAATACTCCATGGACATGTTGTGACCTATAATGAAGCAAATATGAGTGATATTGTTATTATAAGTACCAACAATACTCCATGGACATGTTGTGACCCATAATGAAGCAAATATGAGTGATATTGTTATTATAAGTACCAACAATACTCCATGGACATGTTGTGACCCATAATGAAGCAAATATGAGTGATATTGTTATTATAAGTACCAACAATACTCCATGGACATGTTGTGACCTATAATGAAGCAAATATGAGTGATATTGTTATTATAAGTACCAACAATACTCCATGGACATGTAGTGACCTATAATGAAGCAAATATGAGTGATATTGTTATTATAAGTACCAACAATACTCCATGGACATGTAGTGACCCATAATGAAGCAAATATGAGTGATATTGTTATTATAAGTACCAACAATACTCCATGGACATGTTGTGACCTATAATGAAGCAAATATGAGTGATATTGTTATTATAAGTACCAACAATACTCCATGGACATGTTGTGACCCATAATGAAGCAAATATGAGTGATATTGTTATTATAAGTACCAACAATACTCCATGGACATGTTGTGACCTATAATGAAGCAAATATGAGTGATATTGTTATTATAAGTACCAACAATACTCCATGGACATGTTGTGACCCATAATGAAGCAAATATGAGTGATATTGTTATTATAAGTACCAACAATACTCCATGGACATGTTGTGACCCATAATGAAGCAAATATGAGTGATATTGTTATTATAAGTACCAACAATACTCCATGGACATGTTGTGACCTATAATGAAGCAAATATGAGTGATATTGTTATTATAAGTACCAACAATACTCCATGGACATGTAGTGACCTATAATGAAGCAAATATGAGTGATATTGTTATTATAAGTACCAACAATACTCCATGGACATGTAGTGACCCATAATGAAGCAAATATGAGTGATATTGTTATTATAAGTACCAACAATACTCCATGGACATGTTGTGACCTATAATGAAGCAAATATGAGTGATATTGTTATTATAAGTACCAACAATACTCCATGGACATGTTGTGACCTATAATGAAGCAAATATGAGTGATATTGTTATTATAAGTACCAACAATACTCCATGGACATGTAGTGACCCATAATGAAGCAAATATGAGTGATATTGTTATTATAAGTACCAACAATACTCCATGGACATGTAGTGACCCATAATGAAGCAAATATGAGTGATATTGTTATTATAAGTACCAACAATACTCCATGGACATGTTGTGACCCATAATGAAGCAAATATGAGTGATATTGTTATTATAAGTACCAACAATACTCCATGAACATGTTGTGACCCATAATGAAGCAAATATGAGTGATATTGTTATTATAAGTACCAACAATACTCCATGGACATGTTGTGACCTATAATGAAGCAAATATGAGTGATATTGTTATTATAAGTACCAACAATACTCCATGGACATGTTGTGACCTATAATGAAGCAAATATGAGTGATATTGTTATTATAAGTACCAACAATACTCCATGGACATGTTGTGACCCATAATGAAGCAAATATGAGTGATATTGTTATTATAAGTACCAACAATACTCCATGGACATGTTGTGACCCATAATGAAGCAAATATGAGTGATATTGTTATTATAAGTACCAACAATACTCCATGGACATGTTGTGACCTATAATGAAGCAAATATGAGTGATATTGTTATTATAAGTACCAACAATACTCCATGGACATGTTGTGACCTATAATGAAGCAAATATGAGTGATATTGTTATTATAAGTACCAACAATACTCCATGGACATGTTGTGACCCATAATGAAGCAAATATGAGTGATATTGTTATTATAAGTACCAACAATACTCCATGGACATGTAGTGACCTATAATGAAGCAAATATGAGTGATATTGTTATTATAAGTACCAACAATACTCCATGGACATGTTGTGACCCATAATGAAGCAAATATGAGTGATATTGTTATTATAAGTACCAACAATACTCCATGGACATGTAGTGACCTATAATGAAGCAAATATGAGTGATATTGTTATTATAAGTACCAACAATACTCCATGGACATGTTATGACCTATAATGAAGCAAATATGAGTGATATTGTTATTATAAGTACCAACAATACTCCATGGACATGTTGTGACCCATAATGAAGCAAATATGAGTGATATTGTTATTATAAGTACCAACAATACTCCATGGACATGTTGTGACCTATAATGAAGCAAATATGAGTGATATTGTTATTATAAGTACCAACAATACTCCATGGACATGTCATGACCTATAATGAAGCAATATGAGTGATATTGTTATTACAAGCGCTAACTCAGACGGACTATTTTAGCAGCGCGTTGATAGCAGTGAGCTTTTGCTAGCTTAGGCTACTATTGTTGACGGACTATTAGCTGCTTCTGCTTAGTGTCCAACTTGCTAAAAGTCAATTCTATTGCATGCATCTCTCAGCTGCCAGTAGACATGTGACCACAGACCCACAGGCTGCTACACTTTCACCCAAAGACGGCCAAAAAGTCACAAAAAGACGTTACTTCTAGCAACTATTTTTTAACCCTTTGTGAGGATTGTGATTGATTCTTCATCTAAACGAAATTATGTGAGCCTCCTGTCGGTCGGCATTCCAGCGAGAGAGGAAATGATACAGTAAGTCTTTGTTTTATTATGGTTACTGTATTTCCTTGAATTGCCGCCGGGGCGCTAATTAATGTAAAACCTCTTCTCACTCCTGCGCTTATCAAAGGCATGCGGTAAAAGTAAGCATGCCCTAATCATTTTAAAACCTCTGCTCACTCCGACACTTACCAAAGGCATGCAGTAAAAAATTGAGTGTGATGTAAGCTTGGACCTTAAATCCTACTGAATTCTTAATCTTCTTCCCTTTATGCGATTTCAAATTACCGGTATTGAAATCAGCCTCCTCCATTTTGAAAATGATGACAGGGGAAGTGTCAGGAGTTTGACCAGGCGGTAATACTAAGCATGCGCTAATTATTTTGCGACGCGAGTTTGACCCGGCAGTAATTCAAGGTAGGCGCGTACTATATGTCCTGCGGCAATTCAAGGAAATACGGTAGTTTGTATGTTTAGCACCTAGCAATGCTATCGTGTCACAACACATCCATTTAGCACTCGGCTTCTAAAACTTTTTGTTCATACTCATGTGTTGGGGCTCAAAAATATAAGGTCCTGGATCATCATTTTCACAGACTAATCATTGTCTCTCACAAAGTCTGCTGGATTAGCATTGTTGTTGATGGGGAAGGGATCTGTGGTTCCTCCTCTACGTCACGGATCACATGCTCATTATCCTCCAAATGGCTGAAGAATGTGTGTGAGATCGATACTGCTTTGTATCATATCTGTAAACTGTGGAAGTCTTTAGGTGTCCTAACTGGGATACATGTGATAATAGCTTCAATACAGGAGGAGCTTGTCTATCCACTCTCTCGATACTTGAAAGCATGTGCTTGTCCTGAAAGACAGGAGTCACGGGGTCTGACCTGAATGCCTTGGATTCTCTCGGTGACCACGTAGGCGTGGTGCATGGCGACCAGGGGCACCTTCACGCCGGCCATGTCCCCCAGCTTGGTGGCCCACACACCTGCACAGGACAAATGGAATGGACGTCAAAGCAAGTCAAGACGTGATGCCATGTTGGACATCATCAGGAAACATGTCCAGTGTCTCCTGATTGCTGGCAGAATGTTCAATAATGTCGCTTTTTCCGGCCCAGCTGCGTACAGAAGGTGTCAGGATGTACATCATTTACCTGAGCACTCACCTGTGGCCATTAGGGTCACACTTTCACAATGTGGAGTAGCTTTTTACATGTGAGGAACACATCCACTAGGGGGCGACAGAGGGTGGCCCTTTTTTTTTTCCCAGCTAAATTTCAGACAAAAACTTATCATTATTACTTCCTACACTAAAACATGTGGAAATCTGAGCACAAATGAATATCTGAAGTTTTGTTATTAGCTGAAAATAACTTTCTTTTTTTTTTTTAAACTTCCTACTTTTGACCACTTTGGGTGTCTGAAGAGTAGCGATATTGGATTTGTGGAACTTAAAAATGGGATACATAACATGCAAACCCAACAACACAATTCAGAGTTACATTTGAAGATCAATTGATCTATGATGCTAAAGGAAAATTTGGATTTTAAAAAACAGCATTTTGGAGTTATTTTCACTTCTTGTAGTGTGGAAACGGAAGATTGCTGTTTTTGTGTATAATATCGCTGACGAGGGATGTATTTTCATGTGTGTTAATATATCATCTTTGTGTTTTATTGCAGCATTCACAGATGAGTGCTCCAGTTGTCTTCTTCTCACATTTCTGAGTCTCATTTGCAAGTTTGACACTGACTTGCAATCATAGTAGCAAGTCCAAGACTATTCTATCTACTAGAATATATTATGAAATAATTTACACTTTATTTCTATCTGCCTTGAACCATTTATTATGGTAGAAATATCACAGACTACATCCCACAACATCTCTGACAAAAGCTAATTGTGACGTAAGACCATTTTAGTAGTTAGACACAGCGCTTATTTCTCATTTGACACTGATGTTTTGGTGTTTGAATGTTGTGAACCGCCATTTTATTTTCTACATCAGATTTTCACTGACAGTTTCATTGAAAAGAAATTTGGGACAAAAAGCAGATTTTTGTGAAGTGTAGTGTGTAAAAAGAAAAGGTGGAAATGAAGGTCCACAATGATGACTTAGATGCAGACCGCTGTGACATGTTGACATGCATGGTACTAGACGGCTGTGACATGTTGACATGCATGGGACTAGACGGCTGTGACATGTTGACATGCATGGTACTAGACGGCTGTGACATGTTGACATGCATGGGACTAGACGGCTGTGACATGTTGACATGCATGGTACTAGACGGCTGTGACATGTTGACATGCATGGGACTAGACGGCTGTGACATGTTGACATGCATGGTACTAGACGGCTGTGACATGTTGACATGCATGGGACTAGACGGCTGTGACATGTTGACATGCATGGTACTAGACGGCTGTGACATGTTGACATGCATGGGACTAGACGGCTGTGACATGTTGACATGCATGGTACTAGACGGCTGTGACATGTTGACATGCATGGGACTAGACGGCTGTGACATGTTGACATGCATGGTACTAGACGGCTGTGACATGTTGACATGCATGGGACTAGACGGCTGTGACATGTTGACATGCATGGTACTAGACGGCTGTGACATGTTGACATGCATGGGACTAGACGGCTGTGACATGTTGACATGCATGGTACTAGACGGCTGTGACATGTTGACATGCATGGTACTAGACGGCTGTGACATGTTGACATGCATGGGACTAGACGGCTGTGACATGTTGACATGCATGGGACTAGACGGCTGTGACATGTTGACATGCATGGGACTAGACGGCTGTGACATGTTGACATGCATGGGACTAGACGGCTGTGACATGTTGACATGCATGGGACTAGACGGCTGTGACATGTTGACATGCATGGTACTAGACGGCTGTGACATGTTGACATGCATGGTACTAGACGGCTGTGACATGTTGACATGCATGGGACTAGACGGCTGTGACATGTTGACATGCATGGTACTAGACGGCTGTGACATGTTGACATGCATGGTACTAGACGGCTGTGACATGTTGACATGCATGGTACTAGACGGCTGTGACATGTTGACATGCATGGGACTAGACGGCTGTGACATGTTGACATGCATGGTACTAGACGGCTGTGACATGTTGACATGCATGGTACTAGACGGCTGTGACATGTTGACATGCATGGGACTAGACGGCTGTGACATGTTGACATGCATGGTACTAGACGGCTGTGACATGTTGACATGCATGGGACTAGACGGCTGTGACATGTTGACATGCATGGTACTAGACGGCTGTGACATGTTGACATGCATGGGACTAGACGGCTGTGACATGTTGACATGCATGGTACTAGACGGCTGTGACATGTTGACATGCATGGGACTAGACGGCTGTGACATGTTGACATGCATGGTACTAGACGGCTGTGACATGTTGACATGCATGGGACTAGACGGCTGTGACATGTTGACATGCATGGTACTAGACGGCTGTGACATGTTGACATGCATGGGACTAGACGGCTGTGACATGTTGACATGCATGGTACTAGACGGCTGTGACATGTTGACATGCATGGGACTAGACGGCTGTGACATGTTGACATGCATGGTACTAGACGGCTGTGACATGTTGACATGCATGGTACTAGACGGCTGTGACATGTTGACATGCATGGGACTAGACGGCTGTGACATGTTGACATGCATGGGACTAGACGGCTGTGACATGTTGACATGCATGGGACTAGACGGCTGTGACATGTTGACATGCATGGGACTAGACGGCTGTGACATGTTGACATGCATGGGACTAGACGGCTGTGACATGTTGACATGCATGGTACTAGACGGCTGTGACATGTTGACATGCATGGTACTAGACGGCTGTGACATGTTGACATGCATGGGACTAGACGGCTGTGACATGTTGACATGCATGGTACTAGACGGCTGTGACATGTTGACATGCATGGTACTAGACGGCTGTGACATGTTGACATGCATGGTACTAGACGGCTGTGACATGTTGACATGCATGGGACTAGACGGCTGTGACATGTTGACATGCATGGTACTAGACGGCTGTGACATGTTGACATGCATGGGACTAGACGGCTGTGACATGTTGACATGCATGGTACTAGACGGCTGTGACATGTTGACATGCATGGGACTAGACGGCTGTGACATGTTGACATGCATGGGACTAGACGGCTGTGACATGTTGACATGCATGGTACTAGACGGCTGTGACATGTTGACATGCATGGTACTAGACGGCTGTGACATGTTGACATGCATGGTACTAGACGGCTGTGACATGTTGACATGCATGGGACTAGACGGCTGTGACATGTTGACATGCATGGTACTAGACGGCTGTGACATGTTGACATGCATGGGACTAGACGGCTGTGACATGTTGACATGCATGGGACTAGACGGCTGTGACATGTTGACATGCATGGGACTAGACGGCTGTGACATGTTGACATGCATGGTACTAGACGGCTGTGACATGTTGACATGCATGGGACTAGACGGCTGTGACATGTTGACATGCATGGGACTAGACGGCTGTGACATGTTGACATGCATGGGACTAGACGGCTGTGACATGTTGACATGCATGGTACTAGACGGCTGTGACATGTTGACATGCATGGTACTAGACGGCTGTGACATGTTGACATGCATGGTACTAGACGGCTGTGACATGTTGACATGCATGGGACTAGACGGCTGTGACATGTTGACATGCATGGTACTAGACGGCTGTGACATGTTGACATGCATGGTACTAGACGGCTGTGACATGTTGACATGCATGGGACTAGACGGCTGTGACATGTTGACATGCATGGGACTAGACGGCTGTGACATGTTGACATGCATGGGACTAGACGGCTGTGACATGTTGACATGCATGGGACTAGACGGCTGTGACATGTTGACATGCATGGGACTAGACGGCTGTGACATGTTGACATGCATGGTACTAGACGGCTGTGACATGTTGACATGCATGGTACTAGACGGCTGTGACATGTTGACATGCATGGGACTAGACGGCTGTGACATGTTGACATGCATGGTACTAGACGGCTGTGACATGTTGACATGCATGGTACTAGACGGCTGTGACATGTTGACATGCATGGTACTAGACGGCTGTGACATGTTGACATGCATGGTACTAGACGGCTGTGACATGTTGACATGCATGGGACTAGACGGCTGTGACATGTTGACATGCATGATGAGAAGACAGACCTGCACAGTTGACCACACAGGGGGTCTCTATGGTGCCATGCGGGGTCTCCACTGCCTTGACCCTCTTCACCCCCATGTGGTCCGCCCGCACTTGAATGCCGGTCACAGGGCAGTTCTCTATCACCTGGCACACACATGTCACCGTTAGTGCCAGGTACACACATCAATTACAATTAGTTACGTCTCCGTTCCCGTGCAAAGATGATATATATATATATATATATACACAAACACACACGCACATATATATATGTATGCACATACATACAGTACATACACACACACACATATATATATGAGCGTATGTGTGTGTGTATATATATATATATATATATATATACCCATACACACACATACATACATGTATGTATATATACGCTATAAAAATATATACATATACATACATACATACATACATACAGTATATATAGTATTATTTATTTTTTGCCACATCTGCAATTTCAACTCAAACGTCTTTTCTCCTAAAAAGACATCTGGTTTTTGACATGTCA
>NC_084618.1:1036343-1113843 GCF_033978795.1 Nerophis ophidion | reverse complement strand
TGGGCCCCGACACACTGCCAGGGTCAGACTGGGGATGATGCCCACCTACCTGGGTAAGGGTCTAGTGGGCCCAGACACACTGCCAGGGTCAGACTGGGGATGATGCCCACCTACCTGGGTAAGGGTCTAGTGGGCCCCGACACACTGCCAGGGTCAGACTGGGGATGATGCCCACCTACCTGGGTAAGGGTCTAGTGGGCCCAGACACACTGCCAGGGTCAGACTGGGGATGATGCCCACCTACCTGGGTAAGGGTCTAGTGGGCCCAGACACACTGCCAGGGTCAGACTGGGGATGATGCCCACCTACCTGGGTAAGGGTCTTTTGGGCCCAGACACACTGCCAGGGTCAGACTGGGGATGATGCCCACCTACCTGGGTAAGGGTCTAGTGCGCCCCGACACACTGCCAGGGTCAGAATGGGGATGATGCCCACCTACCTGGGCAGGGGTCTAGTGGGCCCCAACACACTGCCAGGGTCAGACTGGGGATGATGCCCACCTACCTGGGTAAGGGTCTAGTGGGCCCAGACACACTGCCAGGGTCAGACTGGGGATGATGCCCACCTACCTGGGCAGGGGTCTAGTGGGCCCAGACACACTGCCAGGGTCAGACTGGGGATGATGCCCACCTACCTGGGTAAGGGTCTAGTGGGCCCAGACACACTGCCAGGGTCAGACTGGGGATGATGCCCACCTACCTGGGCAAGGGTCTAGTGCGCCCCGACACACTGCCAGGGTCAGACTGGGGATGATGCCCACCTACCTGGGTAAGGGTCTAGTGGGCCCAGACACACTGCCAGGGTCAGAATGGGGATGATGCCCACCTACCCGGGTAAGGGTCTAGTGGGCCCAGACACACTGCCAGGGTCAGACTGTGGATGATGCCCACCTACCTGGGTAAGGGTCTTTTGGGCCCAGACACACTGCCAGGGTCGGACTGGGGATGATGCCCACCTACCTGGGTAAGGGTCTAGTGCGCCCCGACACACTGCCAGGGTCAGAATGGGGATGATGCCCACCTACCTGGGCAGGGGTCTAGTGGGGCCCAATACACTGCCAGGGTCAGACTGGGGATGATGCCCACCTACCTGGGTAAGGGTCTAGTGGGCCCAGACACACTGCCATGGTCAGACTGGGGATGATGCCCACCTACCTGGGCAGGGGTCTAGTGGGCCCAGACACACTGCCAGGGTCAGACTGGGGATGATGCCCACCTACCTGGGTAAGGGTCTAGTGGGCCCAGACACACTGCCAGGGTCAGACTGGGGATGATGCCCACCTACCTGGGTAAGGGTCTAGTGCGCCCCGACACACTGCCAGGGTCAGACTGGGGATGATGCCCACCTACCTGGGTAAGGGTCTAGTGGGCCCAGACACACTGCCATGGTCAGACTGGGGATGATGCCCACCTACCTGGGCAGGGGTCTAGTGGGCCCAGACACACTGCCAGGGTCAGACTGGGGATGATGCCCACCTACCTGGGTAAGGGTCTAGTGGGCCCAGACACACTGCCAGGGTCAGACTGGGGATGATGCCCACCTACCTGGGTAAGGGTCTAGTGCGCCCCGACACACTGCCAGGGTCAGACTGGGGATGATGCCCACCTACCTGGGTAAGGGTCTAGTGGGCCCAGACACACTGCCAGGGTCAGAATGGGGATGATGCCCACCTACCTGGGTAAGGGTCTAGTGGGCCCAGACACACTGCCAGGGTCAGACTGGGGATGATGCCCACCTACCTGGGCAGGGGTCTAGTGGGCCCAGACACACTGCCAGGGTCAGACTGGGGATGATGCCCACCTACCTGGGTAAGGGTCTAGTGGGCCCAGACACACTGCCAGGGTCAGACTGGGGATGATGCCCACCTACCTGGGTAAGGGTCTAGTGGGCCCAGACACACTGCCAGGGTCAGACTGGGGATGATGCCCACCTACCTGGGTAAGGGTCTAGTGGGCCCAGACACACTGCCAGGGTCGGACTGGGGATGATGCCCACCTACCTGGGCAGGGGTCTAGTGGGCCCAGACACACTGCCAGGGTCAGACTGGGGATGATGCCCACCTACCTGGGTAAGGGTCTAGTGGGCCCAGACACACTGCCAGGGTCAGACTGGGGATGATGCCCACCTACCTGGGTAAGGGTCTAGTGGGCCCAGACACACTGCCAGGGTCAGACTGGGGATGATGCCCACCTACCTGGGTAAGGGTCTAGTGGGCCCAGACACACTGCCAGGGTCAGACTGGGGATGATGCCCACCTACCTGGGTAAGGGTCTAGTGGGCCCAGACACACTGCCAGGGTCGGACTGGGGATGATGCCCACCTACCTGGGTAAGGGTCTAGTGGGCCCAGACACACTGCCAGGGTCAGACTGGGGATGATGCCCACCTACCTGGGTAAGGGTCTAGTGGGCCCAGACACACTGCCAGGGTCAGACTGGGGATGATGCCCACCTACCTGGGCAGGGGTCTAGTGGGCCCAGACACACTGCCAGGGTCAGACTGGGGATGATGCCCACCTACCTGGGTAAGGGTCTAGTGGGCCCAGACACACTGCCAGGGTCAGACTGGGGATGATGCCCACCTACCTGGGTAAGGGTCTAGTGGGCCCAGACACACTGCCAGGGTCAGACTGGGGATGATGCCCACCTACCTGGGTAAGGGTCTAGTGGGCCCAGACACACTGCCAGGGTCGGACTGGGGATGATGCCCACCTACCTGGGCAGGGGTCTAGTGGGCCCAGACACACTGCCAGGGTCAGACTGGGGATGATGCCCACCTACCTGGGTAAGGGTCTAGTGGGCCCAGACACACTGCCAGGGTCAGACTGGGGATGATGCCCACCTACCTGGGTAAGGGTCTAGTGGGCCCAGACACACTGCCAGGGTCAGACTGGGGATGATGCCCACCTACCTGGGTAAGGGTCTAGTGGGCCCAGACACACTGCCAGGGTCAGACTGGGGATGATGCCCACCTACCTGGGTAAGGGTCTAGTGGGCCCAGACACACTGCCAGGGTCGGACTGGGGATGATGCCCACCTACCTGGGTAAGGGTCTAGTGGGCCCAGACACACTGCCAGGGTCAGACTGGGGATGATGCCCACCTACCTGGGTAAGGGTCTAGTGGGCCCAGACACACTGCCAGGGTCAGACTGGGGATGATGCCCACCTACCTGGGTAAGGGTCTAGTGGGCCCAGACACACTGCCAGGGTCAGACTGGGGATGATGCCCACCTACCTGGGTAAGGGTCTAGTGGGCCCAGACACACTGCCAGTGTCAGACTGGGGATGATGCCCACCTACCTGGGTAAGGGTCTAGTGGGCCCAGACACACTGCCAGGGTCAGACTGGGGATGATGCCCACTTACCTGGGTAAGGGTCTAGTGGGCCCAGACACACTGCCAGAGTCCTGCTTCAGTGTCTTCTCATAAGGAACGTTCTTCTCGCTGCTCAGCTCGGAGCTGTAGTTCACACCACTGATGCGCCACGGCCGGGCGGCGAGCGGGCGGCGTGTCGCTGACGCCAGGCGCTGGACGACACACCCCAGGAAGGCCATGGCTCCTTGGAAGGATGCAAAACAACATGTTTGGGGGTCACATTCTAAATCTGCATGCTGACTCAGCATACATCAAAGTATAACCTTAGCCATTTTACACCTTATGGCAACATTTGAAGAAAGAGAACTGCACTTTTACTCATACACACCTTCACAATAATATACACACTGCAACTATTATACATTCATACATATACATATATATATATATATATATATATATATATATACATATACATATATATATATATATATATATACATATACATATATATATATATATATATATATATATATATATATACATATACATATATACATATACATATATATATATATATATATATATATATACATATATATATATATATATATATATATACATATACATAAACATATATATATATATATATACATATACATAAACATATATATATATATATATATATATATATATATATATATATATATAAATATAAATATATATATATATATATATACATAAACATACATAAACATATACACAAACATACATACTGTATATATATATATACATAAACATATACATATACATATATATATATATATATATACACATATACATATATATATATACATATACATAAACATATATATATATATATATATATATATATATATATATATATATGTATATATATATATATATATATATACATAAACATATACATAAACATATACACAAACATACATATATATATATATATATACATAAACATATACATCCATCCATCCATCCATTTCTACCGCTTATTCCCTTTCGGGGTTGCGGGGGGCGCTGGCGCCTATCTCAGCTACAATCGGGCGGAAGGCAGGGTACACCCTGGACAAGTCGCCACCTCATCGCAGGGCCAACACAGATAGACAGACAACATTCACACTCACATTCACACACTAGGGCCAATTTAGTGTTGCCAATCAACCTATCCCCAGGTGCATGTCTTTGGAACATATACATATATATATATATATATATATACATTAACATATACATAAACAGATATTCTTTCCTTAACACGGATCAATCGTCCTGTCCCCTTAGCAGAAAAACAGCCCCAAAGCATGATGTTTCCACCCCCATGCTTCACAGTAGGTATGGTGTTCTTGGGATGCAACTCAGTATTCTTCTTCCTCCAAACACCACCAGTTGAGTTTATACCAAAATGGATACATGGATGATACAGCAGAGGATTGGGAGAATGTCATGTGGTCAGATGAAACCAAAATAGAACTTTTTGCTATAAATGTAACAATTAAAATGTAACAAATCATGGATTTTGATAACTTAGAAGTATGCTAACTCCTTTCTATGTATTAATGCTTACATTAGCATGCTAATATTTTTGCAAATTGTATTCCTTTAAACTTAAAAATCACGGCTTTTGATACTTGGTGCCGTCTTAAAAGTATGCCACTTTCTTCCATGTTATCATGCTAACGTTAGCTAGCTAACAGTTTACACGAGCATTTATGCAAATTATATTTCTTTAAAAAACTAATGATTATGGTACTTGTCACCATTTTTGAAGTATGCTAACTTTTTCTATGTTAACATGCTAATACTTGTATGCTAACATTTAATGCTCGCATTTTTACAAATTAAAAAAAATGTTTCTGGATGACGTTCTGACAATAAATTGTCAGAATATCATAGAAGTATTAAAACTTATACGTAAGAATGCTAACATTAGAATTTTTACCTTAACATGCTAACGTTAGAATTTTTACCTTGGCATGCTAACATTTTATGCGAGATATTTTTACCAATCGTATTGGTTTTAACCTAAATACCACCGCCTTTAATACTTGGCACTATCGTAAAAGTGCGCTAACATTTTCAATGTTATCATGCTAACAATAGCATGCTAACATTTTTACAAATTTAAAAAACAATCCTGGATGACATTCTGACAATAAAATTGCATTTGTGTACAAATATTAGGGTCTTTTCCTCAGATAATTTGCATGATGTAAGCGAGTAATCACCTGTGGGTCATTCTAAATAAGCCAGATTCCAAAATGTAAATATGATTTATTTTTTAATTCCAAATTCAAATAAATAATCTGACAGCCCTACTTGAGATACTTGACACCATCCTAGAAGTATGATAACATTAGCATGTAAACATGCTAATGTTATCAAGCTAACATTTTTGCAAATATTATTTGCTTAAACCTAAAAATCATGGCATTTGATACTTGGCACCATCTTAAAAGTATATTTTGTCATATGTAAGCATGCTAACGTTAGCATTTTACGTTAGCATGTTCACGTTTCATGCTAGCAGTTTTACAAATTGTATTTGTTTGAACCTAAAAATCATGGCATTGGATACTTGGCACCATCTTAGAAGTATGCCAACATTTTCAATGTTATCATGCTAAAATTAGCATCAATCAATCAATGTTTATTTATATAGCCCCAAATCACAAATGTCTCAAAGGACTGTACAAATCATTACGACTACAACATCCTGATAATCCATCCATCCATCTTTCTACCGCTTGTCCCTTTCGGGGTGGTGGGGGTGCTGGAGCCTATCCCAGCAGCATGACAATCCAAATTGTAAAACCTGATTAATTCATACTTGCCAAACCTACCAGATTTTCCGGGAGACTCCCGAAATTCAGCCTATCTCCTAAAAAACCTCCCGGGACAAATTTTCTCCCTGAAATTCAGGCGGAGCTGGAGGCCACGCCCCCTCCAGCTCCACGCGGACCTGAGTGAGGACAGCCTGTTTTCCCGTCCGCTTTCCCACAATATAAATAGCATGTCTGCCTAATGACGTTATAACTGTAGAATGATGGAGGGCGAGTTCTTGGTGTCTTATGTGGGTTTATTGTTAGGCACTTTCATTCATGTCCTCCCAGCCCGGTAACAACACACAACAACAGCAGTCACCTTTTCGTCTACCGTGAAACAGTTGTCTGTCGTAAACCGCAATGTTGTGACACTCTTAAACAGGACAATACTGCCATCTACTACACATGCATATGGTCAGCAAAATAGTGACAGAGAATAGAACAAGGATGGACAATTCAACCCTTAACTCAACAATGAGTAGATAAGTGTTATGTGTGTGTGTGTATATATATATGAAATCATTGACTCTTAACCACGCCCCTCGAAATGGGCGGTGTCAAGGTTGGCGACTATGGCTGAGTTTGACAGGCCTGACTGTAATATGTGCTGAGGCGACTAAGCATGACGTCATTGTAAGGCCATGCAAAGTTGGACAACAAATGAGGGACATGAAGTCCAACAATTTTATTTGGCTGCTGCAAGAAACACACGTCTGCTTGAAATATCTCCAGCTGCAGGTGGTTGCTGCAGAATATGGCGCGTGTGCAGGTAAGTTTTATAGCTGAGTCAGCAGCTTTGAAGAAAAGGTGAACTTTGACCTGGGTGCACTTTGACAAAGTGTCTATTTAAAGCCGCTTTTAGGCTGCTTGCTGATCATTACAGCAACACCACATTACTTCTTCTTCGGCGACCTGGCAAGTTTCAAAGTGGACTTTTGAAAGAGGAAAGTCTTCTAGAAGCAGACAAAACAGCTGTGTGCTAGTTAGCTAGTTAGCCAGCCAGCTAGCAGCGACAATCACACTTTTCAAGACAAACAAACAAGCTTCTTGCTGTCTTTCACTCGCACTTACGCTCGCTTCCTTGCTTCCTTGCTTCCTTGCTTCCGAGAACTTCCCGCGTGTTTGCCGGCAAAGAAGAGAAGACGCTGGTCGCTAAACTTCAACACGTTGACAAGAGAGAGAGAGAGAGAGAGAGAGAGAGAGGAGGGTTAAACCGAGCGAGTGACCACGCCCCCTCGCAGGTTTATTACTCTCACGCTAATAATGACGACAATTACAACTCTAATAATGACGATAATTACAACTAATCCACATTATTCATGTTGCTATTTAGTTGCAGTTTATTTTTTCAACTTCACATTTAGTCAAATAAATGTAATAAAAATAATGTATTTCATCTTTAGACAGACTACATTTGTGAATTGTACTCTTTAATATCAAGTGTTTACATTTCAATGCAATATGAGGAGAAAGTAATATTAACATGCATTGTTCCTTCCAATAACTTTGGGAGGGAAAAAAATGTTTGGTTTTTATTTAATATCATTTATGTAATGAATTAATGTGTAAAATAGAACCGACACAATTTTAATATTGCTCAATGGTAAATTCCACTATTTCATCCATTTAGATCAATTAATTACATTGAATTAATTTACATTTACATTGTTTTCATTTTATTTTTAGGCTTAACTCACTAAACTTGATTATGTATTAAAATGTAACAATTCTAGTAGTGCTCAGTAATAAACGCCACAACTGATTTGAATTGACCTGAATTTAATTTCCTTTTATTTCATTCAACTTCATTATGAGCTAAATTTAACCAACACAATTGTAATAAGATCAGTAGTAATTCCATCTTATCGTATTTTATCTGATGAATGATTTTATTTTATTTTATTGTATTCAATTTAATGTAGCTATATATATATATATATATATTTTATTTTTTTTTAAATCCAATCAATCCAATTTTTGTATTTTACTTTATTTGATTAAATGTAAACAAATATATCACTTTATTTTATTTAATCTTATCCAGCTGGTTCATTACTTTATTTAATAGAATTTGATTTTTTTTTTTATCACTTTATTTTATTTTATCTTATTCATTTGTATTGTATTTAGTTTAATTTGCGTTCCCGCAATCCCAAAAGGGAATAAGTGGTAGAAAATGGATGGATAGATATTTTTTTATTACTTTATTTTATCTTATCCAAATTAAACCAATTCATTACTTTATTTAATTAAATGTAAGTTACTTTATTTTATTTCATTTTATCCAATTTAATTCATTTTTATTGTACTTTATTACATTTAATTAAAAAAAAATGTATTACTTTATTTTATGTCATCTTATCCTTTATATTGTACTCTAATGAAATGAATGACTTTATTTTATTTTATCCAATTGAAGTCATTTTGCAGGTTTTTATTATTTTGCAGCTGGCACGGAGGTTTCCAACAAAGCAAAAGACAAAATTGAGGTATGAAAAGTTTTCCCTTTAAGGACTGAAAGATGAAAGAAAAAAACTGATAAAAAAAAAACTTTTGTTACCAAAGAAGAAGGAAGAAGTCCCGCCCACCTCCATCCCAGCAGCCAATCAGGAGCTGACTTTGCAGGAGGAGGGAAACAATCCCATAATAATCTTTCTCAGAGTTGCAAAAGTTGCCTTGAAGAACTTTGAACCTTCACATCTTTCTGCTTTCAACCTTCAACCTTCACCAACTTCTTCTTGATTTCAACTTTGGACATTTCACGCACCATCGGGATTCTTTTTTTACTCAACCTTTCACTAAATGTCAATAAAACACACTTTTTTACACTTCATGTTTGACCTTTTACATAGGTGTGTACATACGTGTGTGTGTGTGTGCGTGTGTGTGTGTGTGTGTGCGTGTGTGTGTGTGTGTGTGCGTGTGTGTGTGTGCGTGTGTGTGTGTGTGTGTGTGTGTGTGTGTGTGCGTGTGTGTGTGTGCGTGTGTGTGTGTGTGTGTGCGTGTGTGTGTGTGTGTGTGTGTGTGTACGTGTGTGTGTGTGTGTGTGTACATATGTGTGTGTGTGTGCGTGTGTGTGTGTGTGTGTGTACGTGTGTGTGTGTGTGTGTGTGTGTGTGCGTGTGTGTGTGTGTGTGCGTGTGTGTGTGTGTGTGCGTGTGTGTGTGTGCGTGTGTGTGTGTGTGTGTGCGTGTGTGTGTGTGTGTGTGTGTGTGTACGTGTGTGTGTGTGTGTGTGTACATATGTGTGTGTGTGTGCGTGTGTGTGTGTGTGTGTGTACGTGTGTGTGTGTGTGTGTGTGTGTGTGCGTGTGTGTGTGTGTGTGCGTGTGTGTGTGTGTGTGTGTGTGTGTGAGACATTTGACCCCCGGGGAAACCATTAAAGATATTCCAGTAAATACATTCCTGGGCGCACATGAGACGTTATGATGCTAAATATACACTCTTACTGTATGAATATTCAAATATAAATATACACTCTTACTGGAAGAATATTCAAATATAAATATACACTCTTACTGTATGAATATTCAAATATAAATGTGCACTCTTGCTGTATGAATATTCAAATATAAATATACACTCTTACTGTATGAATATTCAAATATAAATATACACTCTCACTGGAAGAATATTGAATTATTTAGTGATCAAAAATGATATTTGCAAACTTAGTTTTCTACTCTTTTCATGTTGACATGAAGTTGCAAAAAGCAATCATTCCCAAAAGGTGAATATTTAAGTTATGTAGAAATAAAGTACAACTTTTTTTATTTGTATGATTTTATTTTAGTTGATCTTATCCAATTTAATTTATTTTAATTGTTGTTAATTGTATTTATTTTGTTTTATTGTACTTCATTTAATTTACTTTACTTTTTAAAAAATGATTTTAATTACTTTATTTTGTTATCCAATTTATCTATCCATTCATCCATCTTCTTCCGCTTATTCGAGGTATGGCTGCGGGGGCAGCAGCCTAAGCAGGGAAGCCCAGATTGCATCATGATTGTAATGACTATTATTAATGAGGTGCAGTGATTGCATCATAATTGTAATGACTATTATTAATGAGGTGCAGTGATTGCATCATAATTGTAATGACTATTATTAATGAGGTGGTGATTGCATCATAATTGTAATGACTATTATTAATGAGGTGCAGGGATTGCATCATAATTGTAATGACTATTATTAATGAGGTGCAGGGATTGCATCATAATGATTGCAATGACTATTATTAATGAGGTGCAGTGATTGCATCATAATGATTGCAATGACTATTATTAATGAGGTGCAGGGATTGCATCATAATGATTGCAATGACTATTATGAGGTGCAGTGATTGCATCATAATGATTGCAATGACTATTATTAATGAGGTGCAGGGATTGCATCATAATGATTGCAATGACTATTATTAATGAGGTGCAGGGATTGCATCATAATGATTGCAATGACTATTATTAATGAGGTGCAGGGATTGCATCATAATTGTAATGACTATTATTAATGAGGTGCAGGGATTGCATCATAATGATTGCAATGACTATTATTAATGAGGTGCAGGGATTGCATCATAATGATTGCAATGACTATTATTAATGAGGTGCAGGGATTGCATCGTAATGATTGCAATGACTATTATTAATGAGGTGCAGGGATTGCATCATAATGATTGCAATGACTATTATTAATGAGGTGCAGGGATTGCATCATAATTGTAATGACTATTATTAATGAGGTGCAGGGATTGCATCATAATGATTGCAATGACTATTATTAATGAGGTGCAGGGATTGCATCATAATTGTAATGACTATTATTAATGAGGTGCAGGGATTGCATCATAATTGTAATGACTATTATTAATAAGGTGCAGGGATTGCATCACAGAGTGAGAACTTTTATTTGAATGTTTGTTTACCTGAAAAATGAAACATCTCAGCACAGCAAACCTTTCTTCAATAATTCATCTTTGGTCATTTTGTCGAAGAATTCCTCATCAATATTATTATTATTGTCAATAATAATAATAATATTGTATCAATAATAATAATCACCATAGAGCTCCTGTATGAGACGCTGGCCTCCTTCATGACAGGAACTGACAAGTAACCACAGGGAATGAGAAGAAATGAGAGGAAATTAGAAGATCCATCCATCCATCCATTTTCTACCGTTTATTCCCTTTGGGGTCGCTGGCGCCTATCTCAGCTACAATCGGGCGGAAGGCGGGGTACACCCTGGACAAGTCGCCACCTCATCGCCGGGCCAACACAGATAGACAACATTCACACACTAGGGACCATTTAGTGTTGCCAATCAAGCTATCCCCAGGTGCATGTCTTTGGAGGTGGGAGGGGCCTATCCCCAGGTGCATGTCTTTGGAGGTGGGAGGGGCCTATCCCCAGGTCCATGTCTTTGGAGGTGGGAGGGGCCTATCCCCAGGTGCATGTCTTTGGAGGTGGGAGGGGCCTATCCCCAGGTGCATGTCTTTGGAGGTGGGAGGGGCCTATCCCCAGGTGCATGTCTTTGGAGGTGGGAGGGGCCTATCCCCAGGTGCATGTCTTTGGAGGTGGGAGGGGCCTATCCCCAGGTGCAGGTCTTTGGAGGTGGGAGGGGCCTATCCCCAGGTGCATGTCTTTGGAGGTGGGAGGGGCCTATCCCCAGGTGCAGGTCTTTGGAGGTGGGAGGGGCCTATCCCCAGGTGCATGTCTTTGGAGGTGGGACATGAGACAAAATGAATGGAAGTGAGAAGAAATGAGAGGAAACGAGTGGATATGACACTAAATTAGAAAAAAATAGAATAAATTAAACAGACATGAGAAGAAATGAGAAGAAATGAGAAGAAACTAGAAGAAATGAGAATAACTGAGAAGAAACAGAAGGAATGTGAATACATGAGGAAAAACATGAAAAATAAAAGAGGAAATAAGAATAAATGAAAAAAAGACAACTAAATGAGAAAAACATCTGAAATAAATGAGAGGCAATGAGGAATAAATTAGAATAGATGAGAAAGAAATAACAGGATATTAAGAAGAATGACAAAGAAATTAGAAAATAAATGAGAAGAAATGAGTAGAAATGAGAGTAAATTAAAATATTTCAAAAAGAGAATAAATTATAACAAGGAAGGAAAAAAGAAAGAAATAAGGAAGAAAAAAGATGAGTGTGGTGATGTTGGCACCAACAAAGTGGGTGTGGTGATGTTGACACCAACAAAGTGGGTGTGGTGATGTTGACACCAACAAAGTGGGTGTGGTGTTGTTGACACCAACAAAGTGGGTGTGGTGATCTTGACACCAACAAAGTGGGTGTGGTGATCTTGACACCAACAAAGTGGGTGTGGTGATGTTGACACCAACAAAGTGGGTGTGGTGATCTTGACACCAATAAAGTGGGTGTGGTGATCTTGACACCAACAAAGTGGGTGTGGTGATGTTGACACCAACAAAGTGGGTGTGGTGATGTTGACACCAACAAAGTGGGTGTGGTGATGTTGACACCAACAAAGTGGGTGTGGTGTTGTTGACACCAACAAAGTGGGTGTGGTGATCTTGACACCAACAAAGTGGGTGTGGTGATCTTGACACCAACAAAGTGGGTGTGGTGATGTTGACACCAACAAAGTGGGTGTGGTGATCTTGACACCAATAAAGTGGGTGTGGTGATCTTGACACCAACAAAGTGGGTGTGGTGATGTTGACACCAACAAAGTGGGTGTGGTGATGTTGACACCAACAAAGTGGGTGTGGTGATGTTGACACCAACAAAGTGGGTGTGGTGATCTTGACACCAATAAAGTGGGTGTGGTGATCTTGACACCAACAAAGTGGGTGTGGTGATCTTGACACCAACAAAGTGGGTGTGGTGATGTTGACACCAACAAAGTGGGTGTGGTGATCTTGACACCAATAAAGTGGGTGTGGTGATGTTGACACCAACAAAGTGGGTGTGGTGATGTTGACACCAACAAAGTGGGTGTGGTGATGTTGACACCAACAAAGTGGGTGTGGTGATGTTGACACCAACAAAGTGGGTGTGGTGTTGTTGACACCAACAAAGTGGGTGTGGTGATCTTGACACCAACAAAGTGGGTGTGGTGATCTTGACACCAACAAAGTGGGTGTGGTGATGTTGACACCAACAAAGTGGGTGTGGTGATCTTGACACCAATAAAGTGGGTGTGGTGATCTTGACACCAACAAAGTGGGTGTGGTGATGTTGACACCAACAAAGTGGGTGTGGTGATGTTGACACCAACAAAGTGGGTGTGGTGATCTTGACACCAACACAGTGGGTGTGGTGATGTTGACACCAACAAAGTGGGTGTGGTGATGTTGACACCAACAAAGTGGGTGTGGTGATGTTGACACCAACAAAGTGGGTGTGGTGATGTTGACACCAACAAAGTGGGTGTGGTGATGTTGACACCAACACAGTGGGTGTGGTGATGTTGACACCAACAAAGTGGGTGTGGTGATGTTGACACCGACAAAGTGGGTGTGGTGATGTTGACACCGACAAAGTGGGTGTGGTGATGTTGACACCAACAAAGTGGGTGTGGTGATGTTGACACCAACAAAGTGGGTGTGGTGATGTTGACACCAACAAAGTGGGTGTGGTGATGTTGACACCAACAAAGTGGGTGTGGTGATGTTGACACCAACACAGTGGGTGTGGTGATGTTGACACCAACAAAGTGGGTGTGGTGATCTTGACACCAATAAAGTGGGTGTGGTGATGTTGACACCAACAAAGTGGGTGTGGTGATGTTGACACCAACAAAGTGGGTGTGGTGATGTTGACACCAACAAAGTGGGTGTGGTGATCTTGACACCAACACAGTGGGTGTGGTGATGTTGACACCAACAAAGTGGGTGTGGTGATGTTGACACCAACAAAGTGGGTGTGGTGATGTTGACACCAACAAAGTGGGTGTGGTGATGTTGAGACCAACAAAGTGGGTGTGGTGATGTTGACACCAACACAGTGGGTGTGGTGATGTTGACACCAACAAAGTGGGTGTGGTGATGTTGACACCGACAAAGTGGGTGTGGTGATGTTGACACCGACAAAGTGGGTGTGGTGATGTTGACACCAACAAAGTGGGTGTGGTGATGTTGACACCAACAAAGTGGGTGTGGTGATGTTGACACCAACACAGTGGGTGTGGTGATGTTGACACCAACAAAGTGGGTGTGGTGATGTTGACACCAACAAAGTGGGTGTGGTGATGTTGACACCAACAAAGTCGGTGTGGTGATGTTGACACCAACAAAGTGGGTGTGGTGATGAGGACACCAACAAAGTGGGTGTGGTGATGTTGACACCAACACAGTGGGTGTGGTGATGTTGAAACCAACAGAGTGGGTGTGGTGATGAGGACACCAACAAAGTGGGTGTGGTGATGTTGACACCAACACAGTGGGTGTGGTGATGTTGACATCAGCAAAGTGGGTGTGGTGATGAGGACACCAACACAGTGGGTGTGGTGATGTTGACACCAACAAAGTGGGTGTGGTGATGTTGACACCAACAAAGTGGGTGTGGTGATGTTGACACCAACAAAGTGAGTGTGGTGATGTTGACGCCAACAAAGTGGGCATTGTGATGTTGACACCAGCAAAGTGGGTGTGGTGATGAGGACACCAACACAGTGGGTGTGGTGATGAGGACAGGAAGAAAGTGGGTGTGGTAATGAGGACACCCACAAAGTGGGTGTGGCGATGAGGACAGAAAGAAAGTTGGTGATGTTGATATCCTCAAAGTGGGTGTGGTGATGAGGACACCAACAAAGTGGGTGTGGCGATGAGGACAGGAAGAAAGTTGGTGATGTTGACATCAACAAAGTAGGTGTGGTGATGGGGACACCAACAAAGTGGGTGTGGTGATGAGGACAGGAAGAAAGTGGGTGTGGTGATGTTGACATCAACAAAGTGGGTGTGGTGACAAGGACAGGAAGAAAGTGGGTGTGGTGATGAGGAAACCAACAAAGTGGGTGTGGCGATGAGGACAGGAAGAAAGTGGGTGTGGTGATGTTGACATCAACAAAGTGGGTGTGGTGACGAGGACAGGAAGAAAGTGGGTGTGGTGATGAGGACAGGAAGAAAGTGGGTGTGGTGATGTTGACATCAACAAAGTGGGTGTGGTGACGAGGACAGGAAGAAAGTGGGTGTGGTGACGAGGACAGGAAGAAAGTGGGTGTGGTGATGAGGACAGGAAGAAAGTGGGTGTGGTGATGTTGACATCAACAAAGTGGGTGTGGTGATGAGGACAGGAAGAAAGTGGGTGTGGTGGTGTTGACATCAACAAAGTGGGTGTGGTGATTTTGACATCAACAAAGTAGGTGTGGTGACGAGGACAGGAAGAAAGTGGGTGCGGTGATGAGGACACCAACAAAGTGGGTGTGGCGATGAGGACAGGAAGAAAGTTGGTGTGGTGATGTTGACATCAACAAAGTGGGTGTGGTGACTAGGACAGGAAGAAAGTGGGTGTGGTGATGTTGACATCAACAAAGTGGGTGTGGCGATGAGGACAGGAAGAAAGTGGGTGTGGTGATGTTGACACCAACACAGTGGGTGTGGTGATGTTGACACCAACACAGTGGGTGTAGTGATGTTGACACCAACAAAGTGGGTGTGGTGATGTTGACACCAACAAAGTGGGTGTGGTGATGTTGACATCAACAAAGTGGGTGTGGTGATGTTGACACCAACAAAGTGGGTGTGGTGATGTTGACACCAACAAAGTGGGTGTGGTGATGTTGACATCAACAAAGTGGGTGTGGCGATGAGGACAGGAAGAAAGTGGGTGTGGTTATGGATTAGAAGAAGATTTGTGTCACAGTCCATTTTGGGTCACATGACGCTCAGCGTGAGGCCACGCCCCCACACGCCCTAAAGTTCGTCCCTGTAGGCGGCCGACATGACCTCTGGCGGGGACACCGCCCCCTTCAGGGTCTTGTGGGAGCCGCGCCAGTCGGTGCGAACGTCGTCGTCGTCCCACAGCGTCGACGTCTCGGTGTCGCTCACCCACTGGGCGTCGCCGGCGTAGTGGGCGGGCTGCACCAGCAGGGGGCGTGTGCTGAAGGCCTGCAGGTTCCTGTTGGGGAAGTGCGCCTTGTAGTCCTCGCTGGTGGCGGGGACGCAAGAAGATGGCCCGTTAGCATTAGCATCTTTAGCACAGAAAAAGTCTGGTTGGCGTTAGCCTCTTAATAGAGATGTTGTGTTTGCATTAGCATTGTTAGCTTCTCCATTAACTAGCATGGATAAAGTCGTATTAGCTTTAGCATCTTTAGCTTCTGGACGAACTAACACAAGAAAAGTTGCGTAAGCGTTAGCATCTGCAAAAAAAATCATGTTATTGTAGGCAACTTTAGCCTCTTGATGATATTAACGCAGAAAAAGTCATAATATTGTTAGCATCTTTAGCTTATTCATCATTTTCACAAGTTTTATTGTGGAAAAATATTCATCGTAATATTGCAACCAAACCACATTTTTTTCAAAGCTTTTCTCAATGAAATTTTTACTTTTCGTAAGAAAAAAAAATCTTCATATAATTCTGATGTATACTTTATTATTATTATTATATTGAATTTTAACAACTTATTGCTGGTCAAATTTCAACCATAATATTGAAAAAACATTTTTTACCATAATATAAAATTTTTCTGACTGAAAAACTTTTGGTAATATGATATAATTATCATATATGATTTCCTTTTCTTCTAGTAAAAATAATCCTTGTAAAATTGTAACGTTTTTTTATAAAATTGAAAAAAAAAACATCAAATATTTTGCTTGTATCACATTTTTTTCCCCAAAATATTAAAACTTTTCTGAATGAAAAAAAACTACTTTCTGTAAAAAAAAATGTTGTAATATATTTTTTATTTATTCCTTACACAATTAAATCGCAACAAAAATATATAAAAATGTTCTCAATACATAAAATATTGTAAAACAATTAACTGTAAATGTTTTTTAATAATATTGAAAAAACATTTTCCTCACCATCACATTTGTCCTTCTAAAATAAAAATGATTGAAAAAGAGATTTATTTTGAAAATATATTTTTCTCATTCATCATTTTACTCTTCATTCTTTTAAAATAACGACTTTTTCTTGCTGACAAAATACACCTCGTAAAAATAACATTCCACATATCTCAAACACATTTACTGAAAATGTATGACATTTTTTTATACTTAACATATATATATGTATACAAAAATGTGTGTGTGTGTGTGTGTGTACCTACTTGGGGTGTTTGTCGTACATGATGGGCAGGAATTCGTCGACAGGCAGCATCTTGGCGAGCGGCTGGGCGTTGATGAGTTTCTGGGCGCCCTGCAGCGAGATGGCGTAGGACAAGGTCCAGTAGGAGTAGTCCACCGTCACCAAGTTCTTCACGTGGTCCAGCGCCTCCTCCTTGGCGGGGTTCACCTGCTTCCTGCCAAAGTATCTGTGGGACAAGTCCATTACTGCCAGCTCTGCTACAGCGCCGTTTGTGCCTGGCAACACCGCTCTCACTCGTGTGACAGCTGCTGCCACCTTCTGGTGGGACTCGACATAACCACAGCAGGGGGTTGCCTACAGCCACTTCTCACTATGCTCACACTGACCGGGAATAAATCACTTTGCTGCTTTTCTGGAGAGGTTGTGTCTGACGTAAAGTCCTTGTTGCTAGGCAGAATAAGTGAGGTGCTGCCGGCTTGCCTTGGCACAGGTAAATGACAACGAGAATAAGAATCAGAATAACAATACTGATAAAATAGTAATAAAAACATTAACAATGACAGCAGTATTACAATAATTAAAAATATAAATAATAGCAATTATCAAAAAAATAATAACAATAATACAATATTAGAAATAATGATAACATTAACAATAATGGTAATACAAATAATAACAACAATATTAATAATAGTGATAGGAATAATAACAATAGTAATGATAGTAATAATAACAATAATAATAATAAAATTATAACAACAATAATAATATACTTATTAATAATCACAATAATCATGAAAATAATAACAATAACAATAATGATATTAAATAATAATGACAAAAATAATACAAATAATAACATAATAATATAAGAAATAATAATAACCATAATAATAATAATATAAATAATATTTACAAAAACATTTATAATAATTTCAGTAATAATATTAACAAAAGGGAATAATATTAATGAAAGCAATAGTAATGATTCATAAAAAATGATGAAACCAAAAATATGATAACAATAACAAATATATGATCATATTAATAGTAATGGTAATATAATGATATGAATATTAATAGCGATATAATAAAAGAATAGAAGTAATAGTAATTGTCCAGTAAAGAGAATAAAGTGTGTCTCACATGAGGTCCCAGTCCAGCTCCACCTGCTCCACCTCCTCCATCAGTCTCAGCACTCGCCGCTTGAAGTTGGCCTGAAAGCGAACGTCGTCCTCAAACACCAACGCTTTGTCCAGCTGCATGTCCACCATCTGTACACACACACACACACACACTATTATACATCATATACACACCATCTCTACACACACTTTTATTATACACACACACCATTATAGACATTATATATACACACACAAACTATTATACATTATATACACACATCATCTGTACACACACACCATATTATACATTATATACACACACAAACACACACACTGTTATACATTATATACACACCATCGCTACACACACTTTTATTAGATACACACACCATAATAGACATCATATATACACACACAAACTATTATACATTATATACACACATAGTCTGTACACACACACCATATTATACACACACCATATTATACATTATATACACACACAAACACACACACTGTTATACATTATATACACACCATCGCTACACACACTTTTATTAGATACACACACCATAATAGACATCATATATACACACACAAACTATTATACATTATATACACACATCGTCTGTACACACACACCATATTATACACACACCATATTATACATTATATACACACACAAACACACACACTGTTATACATTATATACACACCATCGCTACACACACTTTTATTAGATACACACACCATAATAGACATCATATATACACACACATTCTATTATACATTATATACACACATCCTCTGTACACACACACTTTTATTATACACACACCATATTATACATTATATACACACACAAACACACACACACTATTATACATTATATACACACCATTGCTACACACACTTTTATTATACACACACCATATTATACATTATATACACACACACACTATTATACATTATATACACACACACACTATTATACATTATATACACACACACACACTATTATACATTATATACACACACACACTATTATACATTATATACACACACCATCTCTACACACACTTTTATTATACGTACACTATTATACACACACACACACACACCATCTGTACGTACACTATATACATTGTACACACACACACACACACTATTATACATTATACACACACACAATATTATACATTATACACACACACAATATTATACATTATACACACCATCTGTACACACACTATTATACATTATACACACACACACACACACACACACTATTCTACATTACACACACGCACCATCTGTACGTACACAATTACACATTATATACACACACTATTATACACACACACACAACATCTGTACGGACACATTATACATTATACACACACACTATTATACCTTATACACACACACACCATCTGTACGTACACAATTACACATTATATACACACTATTATACACACAAACACACACACACACACACACCATCTGTACGGACACATTATACACACACACACTATTATACCTTATACACACACACACCATCTGTAAGTACACGATTCTACATTATACACACACACACACACACACACACACACTATTCTACATTACACACACGCACCATCTGTACGTACACAATTACACATTATATACACACACACACACCATCTGTAAGGACACATTACACATTATACACACACACACTATTATACCTTATACACACACACACACACCATCTGTACATACACGATTGTACATTATACACACACACAATATTATACATTTTACACACCATCTGTACATACACTTTTATACATTATACACACACACTAATATACATTATACACACACACCATCTGTACGTACACATTATACATTATACACACACACACCATCTGTACATACACTATCATACATTATACACACACACAATATTATACATTATACACACACACACACTATTATACATTATACACACACACACAATATTATACATTATACACACCATCTGTACACACACTATTATACATTATACACACACACACACTATTATACATTATACCCACACACACTATTATACATTATACACACCATCAGTACGTAGAGTATAATACACAGACAGACAGACAGACAGAGTTGTTGTTGTTGTTGTTGTTGTTGTTCCTGACCTCCTTCCAGATGTAGAAGTGACTGAGGAAACATCCCACCTCCCCTTTGGTCAGCGTGCGTCCAGAGAAGGGATCGTAGTAACCTGGCAGCAAGTCCACGCCCAGGATCTTGATGGCACTGCTGTTTAATGCACTGTACACACACACACACACACACACACACACTTGTAATTAGATGACATATTTCATGGGGGCAGGAAGTATTAGTGTAGTAGTGCTGTAGTAGTACTATTAGCAATGTAGCACCAGTGTAGCACTAGTAGTTGTGACTTAGACTTGGTCTCAGTCTTAGACTTAGACAGACTTTATTGATCCACAAGGGAAATAGTTCCACACAGTAGGTGAGTTACAAAGGATGAAAAGGATCAGGCAGGTATAATAAAGTAGATTACAAATGTAGAATAGTAGTAATATACACAAATGTAATATCCATCCATCTATTTTCTACCGCTTATTCCCTTCAGGGGCGCTGGGGCCTATCTCAGCTACAATCAGGCGGAAGGCGGCGTACACCCTGGACAAGTCGCCACCTCATCTCAGATATGTACTATTTACATCTTATATATACAGTATTATAAAATACATCCAATGTAATAATATGCAGGCTTAAATGTCCTCCTCTTCTCCATCTTTGTGCCGGCACACTTTTGACTTCATTCCACGGCTCCCCGGCTGCCTCAAGTACTATTAGTAACAATGTGTAGAAGTAGTGGAGTACTATTAATACTACACTAGTACTAGAGCTGCTACTACTAAGTTAGCAGTCGTACTACTAGTATTACACTACTAATATCACTATGACCAGTAATTGTTACAATACTAGTACTACACTACTAATGGTACTATAACTGGCACAACTAACAATAGTAGTACTACACTAGTACAACTGCTAATACTACTACTAATAGTAGCAGAACCAGTAGGAGTATCGGTAGTAGTACTAGCAGTAGTACTAATAATAGTTTTAGTCATGGTACTAGTATTACTGTAGCACTAACAGTTGTACCATTAGTACTACTACTACAATTTAGTTTGAGTGGTAGTACTAGTACTACTAGCTGTAGCAACAGTACCACTAAGAGTTGTAGTACTATTATTACACTACTAGAAGTAATGTAGTATTAGTAGTAATACTAGCATTAATACTACACTACTGCTAGTACAACTACTGGTATTATGACTGGAAATACCAGTGGTATTGTAGTAATACTAGCAGAAGTACACATAGTATTGTCGTACAACTAGTAGTACAGCTAGTCGTAGAACTAATAGTTCTACAAGTAGGATGACCATTTTAGTACAAGTACAGGTACTACTAGTAGTAGTAATGTAGTACGAGTAGTAGTACTAGTTGTAGTGTATCACTAGTAGTCGTGCCAATAGTACTACTAAACCTAGTAGTAGTAGTATCAGTAGTACTTTGTAATAATAGTAGTTTTAGTATTGTAGTACTCCCAATATTACACTAGTACTAGTACTACACTGGTGGCAGTGGTACTATTAGTACTACACTACTAACAGTAATAATTCAAGTACTACAGTACTATTACTACTAAGACTTGTACTAGTAATATTAGTATAACTATACTACTACTAATAGTACTACAACTGGAAATAGTAATAACACCAGTACTAAGGCTGGTCGTACTAACAGTAGTATCACCAGAAGTACTGTAGTAGTACTAATGTCATTGTAGTAGTACTATTCCTTACTTCCTGTACACAGAAGTACTGTAGTAGTAATACAATCAGTATAGTGGTACCACAAGTAGAAGTATTCCTTACTTCCTGACTACAGAACTACTGTATTAGTACTACTATCAGTGTAGTAGTATTAGTATTCCTTACTACCCGTCTATGGAACTACTGTATTAGTACTACTATCAAGTGTAGTAGTACTAGTATTCCTTACTTGCTGTCTCCAGATGCACTATGGTAGTACTACTATCATTGTAGTAGAGGTAGTATTCCTTACTTGACCATCCACAGAAGTACTGTAGTAGTACTACTATCAGTGTAGTAGTAGTATTCCTTACTTGCTGTCTCCAGACGGACTATGGTAGTACTACTATCATTTTAGTAATCATAGTATTCCTTACTTGCCATCCACAGAAGTACTGTAGTAGTACTATTACCAGTGTAGTAATAGTATTCCTTACCTGCGTCGACAGAAGTACTGTAGTAGTACCACTATCAATATTGTAGTAGTACTAGTAGTAATACTTACTTGCCGTCCACAGCATCTACCACTTTGACGTCCACTTCCAGTTCGTTAAGAGACAACAGCATTAGTAGTACGACTATCAGTGTAGTAGTAGTAGTAGTAGTCCTCCTTACAGTATTGTAATAGTACTAGTAGTAATACTTACTTGCCGTCCACAGCATCTACCACTTTGACGTCCACTTCCAGTTCGTTAAGAGACAACAACATTAGTAGTACGACTATCAGTGTAGTAGTAGTAGTAGTAGTAGTAGTAGTCCTCCTTACAGTATTGTAGTAGTACTAGTAGTTATACTTACTTGCCGTCCACAGCATCTACCACTTTGACGTCCACTTCCAGTTCGTTAAGAGACAACAACATTAGTAGTACTACTATCAGTGTAGTCGTACTACTATCAGTGTAGTAGTAGTACTATTAGTGTAGTAGTAGTCTTCCTTACAGTATTGTAGTAGTACTAGTAGTAATACTTACTTGCCGTCCACAGCATCTACCACTTTGACGTCCACTTCCAGTTCGTTAAGAGACAACAACATTAGTAGTACTACTATCAGTGTAGTAGTAGTAGTAGTAGTCCTCCTTACAGTATTGTAGTAGTACTAGTAGTTATACTTACTTGCCGTCCACAGCATCTACCACTTTGACGTCCACTTCCAGTTCGTTAAGAGACAACAACATTAGTAGTACTACTATCAGTGTAGTCGTACTACTATCAGTGTAGTAAATAAATAAATGATAAATGGGTTGTACTTGTATAGCGCTTTTCTACCTTCAAGGTACTCAAAGCGCTTTGACACTACTTCCACATTCACACACACATTCACACACTGATGGAGGGAGCTGCCATGCAAGGCACCAACCAGCACCCATCAGGAGCAAGGGTGAAGTGTCTTGCTCAGGACACAACGGACGTGACGAGGTTGGTTCTAGGTGGGATTTGAACCAGTCACCCTCGGGTTGCGCACGGCCACTATCCCACTGCGCCACGCCGTCCCTACTAGTAGTAGTAGTAGTAGTAGTATTAGTAGTCTTCCTTACAGTATTGAAGTAGTACTAGTAGTAATACTTACTTGCCGTCCACAGCATCTACCACTTTGACGTCCACTTCCAGTTCGTTAAGAGACAACAACAATAGTAGTACGACTATCAGTGTAGTAGTAGTAGTAGTAGTAGTCTTCCTTACAGTATTGTAGTAGTACTAGTAGTAATACTTACTTGCCGTCCACAGCATCTACCACTTTGACGTCCACTTCCAGTTCGTTAAGAGACAACAACATTAGTAGTACGACTATCAGTGTAGTAGTAGTAGTAGTAGTAGTCTTCCTTACAGTATTGAAGTAGTACTAGTAGTAATACTTACTTGCCGTCCACAGCATCTACCACTTTGACGTCCACTTCCAGTTCGTTAAGAGACAACAACATTAGTAGTACTACTATCAGTGTAGTAGTACTATTATCAGTGTAGTAGTAGTACTATTAGTGTAGTAGTAGTACTACTGTCAGTGTGGTAGTAGTAGTAGTCTTCCTTACAGTGTTGTAGTAGTACTAGTAATAGTACTTACTTGCCGTCCACAGCATCTACCACTTTGACGTCCACTTCCAGTTCGTTAAGAGACAACAACATTAGTAGTACGACTATCAGTGTAGTAGTAGTAGTAGTAGTCCTCCTTACAGTATTGTAGTAGTACTAGTAGTTATACTTACTTGCCGTCCACAGCATCTACCACTTTGACGTCCACTTCCAGTTCGTTAAGAGACAACAACATTAGTAGTACTACTATCAGTGTAGTAGTACTATTATCAGTGTAGTAGTAGTACTATTAGTGTAGTAGTAGTACTACTGTCAGTGTGGTAGTAGTAGTAGTCTTCCTTACAGTGTTGTAGTAGTACTAGTAATAGTACTTACTTGCCGTCCACAGCATCTACCACTTTGACGTCCACTTCCAGTTCGTTAAGAGACAACAACATTAGTAGTACGACTATCAGTGTAGTCGTACTACAATCAGTGTAGTCGTACTACTATCAGTGTAGTAGTACTACTATAAGTTTAGTATTAGTAGTATTCCTTCCAGTATTGTAGTAGTAGTACTAGAAGTAGTACTTACTTGCCGTCGACAGCATCTACCACTTTGACGTCCACTTCCAGTTGGTTGAGAGACATCAACATCCTGTTTCTGCGGTCAGGGCGTCGCCGTAAGTTGATCAAGTAAATCTGAAGACACAAAATGATTATTTTAGTAAACAATTTGATGACCATCCATCCATCCATTTTGTACCGCTTATTCCCTTTCGGGGTCGCGGGGGGGCGCTGGCGCCTATCTCAGCTACAATCGGGCGGAAGGCGGGGTACACCCTGGACAAGTCGCCACCTCATCGCAGGGCCAACACAGATAGACAGACAACATTCACACTCACATTCACACACTAGGGCCAATTTAGTGTTGCCAATCAAACTATCCCCAGGTGCATGTCTTTGGAGGTGGGAGGAAGCCGGAGTACCCGGAGGGAACCCACGCATTCACGGGGAGAACATGCAAACTCCACACAGGAAGATCCCGAACATGGATTTGAACCCAGGACTGCAGGAACTTGGTATTGTGAGGCAGACGCACTAACCCCTCTCCCACCGTGAAGCCCCAATTTGATGACCGTTTCTAAGAAATACTCTTGGTGTCCAGTAGGATATTAAACTCATCTATTATTGTTATTATTATTATTATTAGCAACGCACTATATACATGTAATCCGTTATTATTATTATTATAAACGTGCTATACAAGTCTCATTATTTATTATTATTATTATTATTATTATTAGCCATGCACTATATACATCTAGTCCATTATTATTATTATCATTAGAAGCCTGTTATATAAATATCAGCCATAAATATTATCATAATTATTATTAGTTTTATTATTAGCAATGCACTAAATACATCTAATCCATTATTATTATTATTACTCGGAACATGTGATATAAATCTCATCCATTATTATTATTATAATCATGCTATATATTTATAACCCATTATTATCACTGTCATTATTAGTATTATTAGAATTGTTCAATATCATCAATTTCATTACTATTATTATTATTATTAAAAATATTATTATTTATATTGGGCAGCACGGTGGTAGAGGGGTTAGTGCATCTGCCTCACAAGGTCCGATTAGTCCTGGGTTCAATCCCGGGCTCGGGATATTTCTGTGTGGAGTTTGCATGTTCTCCCGTGACTGCGTGGGTTTTACTCCGGCTTCCTCCCACCTCCAAAGACATGCACCTGGGGATAGGCCCCTCCCACCTCCAAAGACATGCACCTGGGGATAGGCCCCTCCCACTTCCAAAGACATGCACCTGGGGATAGGTTGATTGGCAACACTAAATGGTCCCTAGTGTGTGAATGTTGTCTGTCTATCTGTGTTGGCCCTGCGATGAGGTGGCGACTTGTCCAGGGTGTACCCCGCCTTCCGCCCGATTGTAGCTGAGATAGGCACCAGCGACTCCAAAGGGAATAAGCGGTTAATAATGGATGGATGGATATTATTTATATTTATATTACTGCACTATAAAAATCTCATCCATTATTAAAAATATTATTGCTATTAGAAATATGTTGTACAATCTAATCCATTATTATTATTATTATTAGAAATATGTAATGTAAATCTAGTCCATTATTATTATTATTAAAGAAAAAGTGTAGAAAAAGTTTAGAAAAAAGTGTAGAAAACTTTAGAAAAATCTAATCCATCATTATTATTATTATTAATATAAACACACTATATAAACATAACCATTATTATTATCATTAATATTAACACACTATAAATATCGAACCAATTTGTATTATTATTATTGTTATTGTTATTATTATTGTTGTTAGAAACGTGCTGACCTCGTCAAAGCCCATCAGGTCTCGGTGCTTGGGGGACAGGTGGACGTAGCGTGAAGGCATCATGGGAGGACCGTCGACTGTTGGACGTACAGTAAGACTATCAAGACATCATGTCACCTACTGTATATCTGGACATTCTTACTCAGGGACTATTATATAGAACTATGAAGACATCATGTCACCTACTGTATATCTGGACATTCTTACTCAGGGACTATTATATAGAACTATGAAGACATCATGGCACCTACTGTATATCTGGACATTCTTACTCAGGGACTATTATATAGAACTATGAAGACATCATGTCACCTACTGTATATCTGGACATTCTTACTCAGGGACTATTATATAGAACTATGAAGACATCATGGCACCTACTGTATATCTGGACATTCTTACTCAGGGACTATTATATAGAACTATGAAGACATCATGTCACCTACTGTATATCTGGACATTCTTACTCAGGGACTATTATATAGAACTATGAAGACATCATGGCACCTACTGTATATCTGGACATTCTTACTCAGGGACTATTATATAGAACTATGAAGACATCATGTCACCTACTGTATATCTGGACATTCTTACTCAGGGACTATTATATAGAACTATGAAGACATCATGTCACCTACTGTATATCTGGACATTCTTACTCAGGGACTATTATATAGAACTATGAAGACATCATGGCACCTACTGTATATCTGGACATTCTTACTCAGGGACTATTATATAGAACTATGAAGACATCATGTCACCTACTGTATATCTGGACATTCTTACTCAGGGACTATTATATAGAACTATGAAGACATCATGTCACCTACTTCATATCTGGACATTCTTACTCAGGGACTATTATATAGAACTATGAAGACATCATGTCACCTACTGTATATCTGGACATTCTTACTCAGGGACTATTATATAGAACTATGAAGACATCATGTCACCTACTGTATATCTGGACATTCTTACTCAGGGACTATTATATAGAACTATGAAGACATCATGGCACCTACTGTATATCTGGACATTCTTACTCAGGGACTATTATATAGAACTATGAAGACATCATGTCACCTACTGTATATCTGGACATTCTTACTCAGGGACTATTATATAGAACTACGAAGACATCATGTCACCTACTTCATATCTGGACATTCTTACTCAGGGACTATTATATAGAACTATGAAGACATCATGTCACCTACTGTATATCTGGACATTCTTACTCAGGGACTATTATATAGAACTATCAAGACATCATGTCACCTACTTCATATCTGGACATTCTTACTCAGGGACTATTATATAGAACTATGAAGACATCATGTCACCTACTGTATATCTGGACATTCTTACTCAGGGACTATTATATAGAACTATGAAGACATCATGTCACCTACTGTATATCTGGACATTCTTACTCAGGGACTATTATATAGAACTATGAAGACATCATGTCACCAACTGTATATCTGGACATTCTTACTCAGGGACTATTATATAGAACTATGAAGACATCATGTCACCTACTGTATATCTGGACATTCTTACTCAGGGACTATTATATAGAACTATGAAGACATCATGTCACCTACTGTATATCTGGACATTCTTACTCAGGGACTATTATATAGAACTATGAAGACATCATGGCACCTACTGTATATCTGGACATTCTTACTCAGGGACTATTATATAGAACTATGAAGACATCATGTCACCTACTGTATATCTGGACATTCTTACTCAGGGACTATTATATAGAACTACGAAGACATCATGTCACCTACTGTATATCTGGACATTCTTACTCAGGGACTATTATATAGAACTATCAAGACATCATGTCACCTACTTCATATCTGGACATTCTTACTCAGGGACTATTATATAGAACTATGAAGACATCATGTCACCTACTGTATATCTGGACATTCTTACTCAGGGACTATTATATAGAACTATGAAGACATCATGTCACCTACTGTATATCTGGACATTCTTACTCAGGGACTATTATATAGAACTATGAAGACATCATGTCACCTACTGTATATCTGGACATTCTTACTCAGGGACTATTATATAGAACTATGAAGACATCATGTCACCTACTGTATATCTGGACATTCTTACTCAGGGACTATTATATAGAACTATGAAGACATCATGTCACCTACTGTATATCTGGACATTCTTACTCAGGGACTATTATATAGAACTATGAAGACATCATGGCACCTACTGTATATCTGGACATTCTTACTCAGGGACTATTATATAGAACTATGAAGACATCATGTCACCTACTGTATATCTGGACATTCTTACTCAGGGACTATTATATAGAACTACGAAGACATCATGTCACCTACTGTATATCTGGACATTCTTACTCAGGGACTATTATATAGAACTATCAAGACATCATGTCACCTACTTCATATCTGGACATTCTTACTCAGGGACTATTATATAGAACTATGAAGACATCATGTCACCTACTGTATATCTGGACATTCTTACTCAGGGACTATTATATAGAACTATGAAGACATCATGTCACCTACTGTATATCTGGACATTCTTACTCAGGGACTATTATATAGAACTATGAAGACATCATGTCACCTACTGTATATCTGGACATTCTTACTCAGGGACTATTATATAGAACTATGAAGACATCATGTCACCTACTTCATATCTGGACATTCTTACTCAGGGACTATTATATAGAACTATGAAGACATCATGTCACCTACTGTATATCTGGACATTCTTACTCAGGGACTATTATATAGAACTATGAAGACATCATGTCACCTACTGTATATCTGGACATTCTTACTCAGGGACTATTATATAGAACTATGAAGACATCATGTCACCTACTGTATATCTGGACATTCTTACTCAGGGACTATTATATAGAACTATGAAGACATCATGTCACCTACTGTATATCTGGACATTCTTACTCAGGGACTATTATATAGAACTATGAAGACATCATGTCACCTACTGTATATCTGGACATTCTTACTCAGGGACTATTATATAGAACTATGAAGACATCATGGCACCTACTGTATATCTGGACATTCTTACTCAGGGACTATTATATAGAACTATGAAGACATCATGTCACCTACTGTATATCTGGACATTCTTACTCAGGGACTATTATATAGAACTACGAAGACATCATGTCACCTACTGTATATCTGGACATTCTTACTCAGGGACTATTATATAGAACTATCAAGACATCATGTCACCTACTTCATATCTGGACATTCTTACTCAGGGACTATTATATAGAACTATGAAGACATCATGTCACCTACTGTATATCTGGACATTCTTACTCAGGGACTATTATATAGAACTATGAAGACATCATGTCACCTACTGTATATCTGGACATTCTTACTCAGGGACTATTATATAGAACTATGAAGACATCATGTCACCTACTGTATATCTGGACATTCTTACTCAGGGACTATTATATAGAACTATGAAGACATCATGTCACCTACTTCATATCTGGACATTCTTACTCAGGGACTATTATATAGAACTATGAAGACATCATGTCACCTACTGTATATCTGGACATTCTTACTCAGGGACTATTATATAGAACTATGAAGACATCATGTCACCTACTGTATATCTGGACATTCTTACTCAGGGACTATTATATAGAACTATCAAGACATCATGTCACCTACTGTATATCTGGACATTCTTACTCAGGGACTATTATATAGAACTATCAAGACATCATGTCACCTACTGTATATCTGGACATTCTTACTCAGGGACTATTATATAGAACTATGAAGACATCATGTCACCTACTTCATATCTGGACATTCTTACTCAGGGACTATTATATAGAACTATGAAGACATCATGTCACCTACTGTATATCTGGACATTCTTACTCAGGGACTATTATATAGAACTATGAAGACATCATGTCACCTACTGTATATCTGGACATTCTTACTCAGGGACTATTATATAGAACTATCAAGACATCATGTCACCTACTGTATATCTGGACATTCTTACTCAGGGACTATTATATAGAACTATCAAGACATCATGTCACCTACTGTATATCTGGACATTCTTACTCAGGGACTATTATATAGAACTATGAAGACATCATGTCACCTACTTCATATCTGGACATTCTTACTCAGGGAGTCCAGTTGCAGGTGTAGAGTCAGACCCGGGAGTATGAATATGTCATGTCTTACTGAGGGAGTCCAGGTGCAGGTGTAGAGTCAGACCCGGGAGTATGAATATGTCATGTCTTACTGAGGGAGTCCAGGTGCAGGTGTAGAGTCAGACCCGGGAGTATGAATATGTCATGTCTTACTGAGGGAGTCCAGGTGCAGGTGTAGAGTCAGACCCGGGAGTATGAATATGTCATGTCTTACTGAGGGAGTCCAGGTGCAGGTGTAGAGTCAGACCCGGGAGTATGAATATGTCATGTCTTACTGAGGGAGTCCAGGTGCAGGTGTAGAGTCAGACCCGGGAGTATGAATATGTCATGTCTTACTGAGGGAGTCCAGGTGCAGGTGTAGAGTCAGACCCGGGAGTATGAATATGTCATGTCTTACTGAGGGAGTCCAGGTGCAGGTGTACAAAGTTGAGGCGGTCGTCCTCCAGCGTGTGCTGAGGTTTAGCGGGCACGTTGAGGTAGCCGTAGCGCTCCTTGTTGCACAGGAACATCTGGACGGCTGCAAAACAAGGGCCGGGGATCAGACTACTTGCTGGAAAGGTGCGCCAAAAGGTGCGGCGCCGAGCCGACACCCACCTGCGGCGCGGCAGGAGAAGGCAAAGACGATGATGTCGTCGTAGGGCCAGGAGTACTCCTTGTGAGGCGGGTAGAAGGCCAGCTTCTTCATGCCCTCCTTCCTCAGGTCCAGCAGCATGGTGGAGTGCACCATGGGCACGGGGAGGCAGCCCAGGCGCTGGCGGTGGCGGGTGGGGAAATACTCCGCCGTCCTCCGGTAATAACCCTGTAGAAGGACACCTTAGGTCCGTCCTCCGGTAATAACCCTGAAGAAGGACACCTTAGGTCCGTCCTTCTGTAATAACCCTGTAGAAGGACACCTTAGGTCCGTCCTCCAGTAATAACCCTGAAGAAGGACACCTTAAGCCCGTCCTCCGGTAATAACCCTGTAGAAGGACACCTTAGGTCTGTCCTCCGGTAATAACCCTGTAGAAGGACACCTTAGGTCCGTCCTCCGGTAATAACCCTGAAGAAGGACACCTTAGGTCCGTCCTTCTGTAATAACCCTGTAGAAGGACACCTTAGGTCCGTCCTCCAGTAATAACCCTGAAGAAGGACACCTTAAGCCCGTCCTCCGGTAATAACCCTGTAGAAGGACACCTTAGGTCTGTCCTCCGGTAATAACCCTGTAGAAGGACACCTTAGGTCCGTCCTCCGGTAATAACCCTGAAGAAGGACACCTTAGGTCCGTCCTTCTGTAACAACCCTGTAGAAGGACACCTTAGGTCCGTCCTCCGGTAATAACCCTGTAGAAGGACACCTTAGGTCCGTCCTCCGGTAATAACCCTGTAGAAGGACACCTTAGGTCCGTCCTCCGGTAATAACCCTGAAGAAGGACACCTTAGGTCCGTCCTCCGGTAATAACCCTGTAGAAGGACACCTTAAGCCCGTCCTCCGGTAATAACCCTGAAGGACACCTTAGGTCCGTCCTTCTGTAAAAACCCTGTAGAAGGACACCTTAGGTCCGTCCTCCGGTAATAACCCTGAAGAAGGACACCTTAGGTCCGTCCTCCGGTAATAACCCTGTAGAAGGACACCTTAAGCCCGTCCTCCGGTAATAACCCTGAAGAAGGACACCTTAGGTCCGTCCTTCTGTAAAAACCCTGTAGAAGGACACCTTAGGTCCGTCCTCCGGTAATAACCCTGAAGAAGGACGGAAAGACACCTTGTGGTGACTCACCTGTGGGGTTATGCCACACCAGTAGTTGGAGTAAGCGCCCTGAGAGTCCAACATGGGCGCCGTGATGGACTTGTTCTCGGCTACGAGCAGGTTGAGGGTGTCGGGGTTGGTCAGGATGTTGTCGGCGTCTGCGTACTGGAAGACAAACACCAAGAACACCTGCTTCAAAACTTGTGCCAGCTTTCTGCAACCAGCAACTAGAATTGACACCAAAGACCTCAACACGGACATCAAACACTTGGAAGGTGAGGTAAAATGTTTGGACCATACCATTTTGTTTTTAAATTGGAGGTGAGGAATGATTGAATTGTGCCCCAGAAAAGAAACTAACAATGGCGGGAGAAAAACTGTGTCTGTTTGTGAGCTAGCTAGCAGTTTACTTCCTGCTGTATAGAGAATAACATAGTGCTAGCTACCAGGACGTACAAGGACGTAGTCGGCTCTAAAAGCCCAGAAGAGAAGGGTGACGTACCAGGACGTAGTCGGCCCTAAAAGCCCAGAAGAGAAGGGTGACATACCAGGACGTAGTCGCCCCTAAAAGCCCAGAAGAGAAGGGTGACGTACCAGGATGTAGTCAACCCTAAAAGCCCAGAAGAGAAGGGTGACGTACCAGGACGTAGTCGCCCCTAAAAGCCCAGAAGAGAAGGGTGACGTACCAGGATGTAGTCAACCCTAAAAGCCCAGAAGAGAAGGGTGACGTACCAGGACGTAGTCGCCCCTAAAAGCCCAGAAGAGAAGGGTGACGTACCAGGATGTAGTTGGCCCTAAAAGCCTGGAAGAGAAGGGTGACGTACCAGGACGTAGTCGGCCCTAAAAGCCCAGAAGAGAAGGGTGACATACCAGGACGTAGTCGCCCCTAAAAGCCCAGAAGAGAAGGGTGACGTACCAGGATGTAGTCAACCCTAAAAGCCCAGAAGAGAAGGGTGACGTACCAGGACGTAGTCGCCCCTAAAAGCCCAGAAGAGAAGGGTGACGTACCAGGATGTAGTCAACCCTAAAAGCCCAGAAGAGAAGGGTGACGTACCAGGACGTAGTCGCCCCTAAAAGCCCAGAAGAGAAGGGTGACGTACCAGGATGTAGTTGGCCCTAAAAGCCTGGAAGAGAAGGGTGACGTACCAGGACGTAGTCGCCCCTAAAAGCCCAGAAGAGAAGGGTGACGTACCAGGACGTAGTCGGCCCTATAAGCCCGGAAGAGAAAGGTGACGTACCAGGACGTAGTCGGCCCTAAAAGCCCAGAAGAGAAGGGTGACGTACCAGGATGTAGTCAGCCCTAAAAGCCCAGAAGAGAAGGGTGACGTACCAGGACGTAGTCGGCCCTAAAAGCCCAGAAGAGAAGGGTGACGTACCAGGACGTAGTCGCCCCTAAAAGCCCAGAAGAGAAGGGTGACGTACCAGGACGTAGTCAACCCTAAAAGCCCAGAAGAGAAGGGTGACGTACCAGGATGTAGTCGGCCCTAAAAGCCCGGAAGAGAAGGGTGACGTACCAGGATGTAGACGGCCCTAAAAGCCCGGAAGAGAAGGGTGACGTACCAGGACGTAGTCGGCCCTAAAAGCCCAGAAGAGAAGGGTGACGTACCAGGCCGTAGTCGGCCCTAAAAGCTTGGAAGAGAAAGGTGACATACCAGGACGTAGTCGGCCCTAAAAGCCCAGAAGAGAACGGTGACGTACCAGGATGTAGTCGGCCCTAAAAGCCCAGAAGAGAAGGGTGACGTACCAGGATGTAGTCGGCCCTCAAAGCCCGGAAGAGAAGGGTGACGTACCAGGACGTAGTCGGCCCTCAAAGCCCGGAAGAGAAGGGTGACGTACCAGGATGTAGTCGGCCCTCAAAGCCCAGAAGAGAACGGTGGCGTACCAGGATGTATTCGGCCCTAAAAGCCCAGAAGAGAAGGGTGACGTACCAGGATGTAGTCGGCCCTAAAAGCCCGGAAGAGAAGGGTGACGTACCAGGATGTAGTCGGCCCTAAAAGCCCGGAAGAGAAGGGTGACGTACCAGGACGTAGTCGGCCCTCAAAGCCCGGAAGAGAAGGGTGACGTACCAGGATGTAGTCGGCCCTAAAAGCCCAGAAGAGAAGGGTGACGTACCAGGATGTAGTCGGCCCTAAAAGCCCAGAAGAGAAGGGTGACGTACCAGGATGTAGTCGGCCCTAAAAGCCCAGAAGAGAAGGGTGACGTACCAGGATGTAGTCGGCCCTAAAAGCCCGGAAGAGAAGGGTGACGCACCAGGACGTAGTCGGCCCTCAAAGCCCGGAAGAGAAGGGTGACGTACCAGGATGTAGTCGGCCCTAAAAGCCCAGAAGAGAAGGGCGACGTACCAGGATGTAGTCGGCCCTAAAAGCCCGGAAGAGAAGGGTGACGTACCAGGATGTAGTCGGCCCTAAAAGCCCGGAAGAGAAGGGCGACGTACCAGGATGTAGACGGCCCTAAAAGCCCGGAAGAGAAGGGTGACGTACCAGGACGTAGCCGGCCCTAAAAGCCCAGAAGAGAAGGGTGACGTACCAGGATGTAGTCGGCCCTAAAAGCCCGGAAGAGAAGGGTGACGTACCAGGACGTAGTCGGCCCTCAAAGCCCGGAAGAGAAGGGTGACGTACCAGGATGTAGTCGGCCCTAAAAGCCCGGAAGAGAAGGGTGACGTACCAGGATGTAGTCGGCCCTAAAAGCCCGGAAGAGAAGGGTGACGTACCAGGATGTAGTCGGCCCTAAAAGCCCGGAAGAGAAGGGTGACGTACCAGGATGTAGTCGGCCCTAAAAGCCCGGAAGAGAAGGGTGACGTACCAGGATGTAGTCGGCCCTAAAAGCCCGGAAGAGAAGGATTGACGTACCAGGATGTAGTCGGCCCTAAAAGCCCGGAAGAGAAGGGTGACGTACCAGGATGTAGTCGGCCCTAAAAGCCCGGAAGAGAAGGGTGACGTACCAGGATGTAGTCGGCCCTAAAAGCCCGGAAGAGAAGGGTGACGTACCAGGATGTAGTCGGCCCTAAAAGCCCGGAAGAGAAGGGTGACGTACCAGGATGTAGTCGGCCCTAAAAGCCCGGAAGAGAAGGGTGACGTACCAGGACGTAGTCGGCCCTCAAAGCCCGGAAGAGAAGGGTGACGTACCAGGATGTAGTCGGCCCTAAAAGCCCAGAAGAGAAGGGTGACGTACCAGGATGTAGTCGGCCCTAAAAGCCCAGAAGAGAAGGGTGACGTACCAGGATGTAGTCGGCCCTAAAAGCCCGGAAGAGAAGGGTGACGTACCAGGACGTAGTCGGCCCTAAAAGCCCGGAAGAGAAGGGTGACGTACCAGGATGTAGTCGGCCCTAAAAGCCCGGAAGAGAAGGGTGACGTACCAGGATGTAGTCGGCCCTAAAAGCCCGGAAGAGAAGGGTGACGTACCAGGACGTAGTCGGCCCTCAAAGCCCGGAAGAGAAGGGTGACGTACCAGGATGTAGTCGGCCCTAAAAGCCCGGAAGAGAAGGGTGACGTACCAGGATGTAGTCGGCCCTAAAAGCCCGGAAGAGAAGGGTGACGTACCAGGACGTAGTCGGCCCTAAAAGCCCGGAAGAGAAGGGTGACGTACCAGGATGTAGTCGGCCCTAAAAGCCCGGAAGAGAAGGGTGACGTACCAGGATGTAGTCGGCCCTAAAAGCCCGGAAGAGAAGGGTGACGTACCAGGATGTAGTCGGCCCTAAAAGCCCGGAAGAGAAGGGTGACGTACCAGGATGTAGTCGGCCCTAAAAGCCCGGAAAAGAAGGGTGACGTACCAGGATGTAGTCGGCCCTAAAAGCCCGGAAGAGAAGGGTGACGTACCAGGATGTAGTCGGCCCTAAAAGCCCGGAAGAGAAGGGTGACGTACCAGGACGTAGTCGGCCCTAAAAGCCCGGAAGAGAAGGGTGACGTACCAGGATGTAGTCGGCCCTAAAAGCCCGGAAGAGAAGGGTGACGTACCAGGATGTAGTCGGCCCTAAAAGCCCGGAAGAGAAGGGTGACGTACCAGGATGTAGTCGGCCCTAAAAGCCCGGAAGAGAAGGGTGACGTACCAGGATGTAGTCGGCCCTAAAAGCCCGGAAGAGAAGGGTGACGTACCAGGACGTAGTCGGCCCTCAAAGCCCGGAAGAGAAGGGTGACGTACCAGGATGTAGTCGGCCCTAAAAGCCCAGAAGACAAGAGGGTGACGTACCAGGATGTAGTCGGCCCTAAAAGCCCGGAAGAGAAGGGTGACGTACCAGGATGTAGTCGGCCCTAAAAGCCCGGAAGAGAAGGGTGACGTACCAGGATGTAGTCGGCCCTAAAAGCCCGGAAGAGAAGGGTGACGTACCAGGATGTAGTCGGCCCTAAAAGCCCGGAAGAGAAGGGTGACGTACCAGGATGTAGTCGGCCCTAAAAGCCCGGAAGAGAAGGGTGACGTACCAGGATGTAGTCGGCCCTAAAAGCCCGGAAAAGAAGGGTGACGTACCAGGATGTAGTCGGCCCTAAAAGCCCGGAAGAGAAGGGTGACGTACCAGGATGTAGTCGGCCCTAAAAGCCCGGAAGAGAAGGGTGACGTACCAGGATGTAGTCGGCCCTAAAAGCCCGGAAGAGAAGGGTGACGTACCAGGACGTAGTCGGCCCTAAAAGCCCGGAAGAGAAGGGTGACGTACCAGGATGTAGTCGGCCCTAAAATCCCGGAAGAGAAGGGTGACGTACCAGGATGTAGTCGGCCCTAAAAGCCCGGAAGAGAAGGGTGACGTACCAGGATGTAGTCGCCCCTAAAAGCCCAGAAGAGAAGGGTGACGTACCAGGATGTAGTCGGCCCAGCGCTTCCTGGCAAAGTTGAGCGCCGCCTGCTTGAGCTTCATCACGTACTCGTAGCGACTGTTGGGCCAGTGCTTTGGCCCCAGCTCTCCTGCGTAGGACCTGCAGGTGTGGGACAGACAGCGTCAGGTGGAGTTCACCTGAGGGTGGAGTTCACCTGAGGGTGAAGACCAAGGTTCTTACACGGGTCGCTCCGAGGGTCTCCATTCCACGTAGTGGTAGAACTTCTGCATGACCGTCAGCCACTCCTTCAGCACGGCTGTGGTGTTGTCGGCATTGTGATCTGTGGCTGCCCTGGGAGACACACACAGTCAAGTTCTGGTGGGCGCTCTCTTCTAGGAGTGTTATTGCGGCTGGGACTAATTTGTTTTTGTTGCAAATGTTGAGAGAAGGACTGCGTGCATGCACTCTTGGTGGGTCGTATGGAAACAGGAAACAAGGTGAGCAACTTCTGGTGGTGTCTGTCCATGGAGTTTAATTGCAGCTGGAACTAGTTCGCTTTTATTGCAAATTATAAGAGAAGGCGTATGTGAAGGCGGGCGGGATGCACCCTAGATGAGTCGTATGGAAAAAGAAAAATGGTGAGCAAATTCTAGTAGTCTCTGTTCATGGAGTGTGATCGCAGCTGGAACTAATTCACTTTTATTACAAATGTTGAGCGTGAAGGTGGGCGGCATGCATTCTGAATGAGTCTCATACTGAAATAGGAAACTCAGTGAGCAACGTCTGGTAGTCCATCTCAAAGGAGTGCTATTGCGGCTGGAACTAATTCACTTTTATTGCAAATGTTCAGAGAAGGCGTACCTGAAGACAGGCGACATGCACTCTGGATAAGTCGTATAGAAACAGGAAACAAGGTGAGCAACTTCTGGTGGTCTCCGTTCATGGAGTGTTATCACAGCTGGAACTAATTCACTGTGATTGTAAATGTTGAGTGAAGGCGTACGTAAAGGTGGGCGGCATGCACTCTTAATGAGTCGTATAAAAACAGCAAACTTAGTGATAATTTTCTGGTGGTCTCTCCTCAAGCAGTGCTATTGCAGCTGGAACTAATTTGGCTGTATTGCAAATGTTGAGAGAAGGCATAAGGCATTCACTCTGAATGAGTCGTATAAAAACAGAAAGTTCAGTGAGCAACGTCTTGTGGACTTTTTTCAAGGAGTTTTTTGCAGCTGGAACGTCTTCACTGCACATGCAAGGGTAGTCAAAGAGAGACGTGGAGTGTTGTTGCAGCTGGAACCAATCCAAAGTCTGGAACAAATATTGAGAGGAAGGCATGAGTTTGCAAAGGTAACAACAAACAGTTTGAAGGGGGAAGCCGCGAACTTTACTTTCACATGGAGTGTTATTGCAGCGGGAACTAAGCAAAGTGTGTCATCAAATGTGAGTTTGCAACGGTAAAAACAACCGACACTGTGATGCACTTTAGGTTGTTTTTTTAAGGTGTACACTACAGAGCTTGTAGGGGGACGCCACAAGGTGTGAGCTGTACACTTCCATGGAGAGATGTGGAGTGTTATTGCAGCTGGAACTACTCAAAGTGTGACAAGAAAGGTTGAGAGGGAGGCCAGAGTTCACCAAGTTAATTTGCTGTGACGTCAGGTTAGATTTCTTTGGAAGGTTGACACAACAAACAGAGTTTGTAAGAGAAGGCGTGAGCTTTACTCTTGCAGGGAAAGACTTGGGAGTGTTATTGCAGTTGGAACTAATCAAAGAGTGACAACAAATGTTGTGACTTTGTAAAGGTAATAACAAACTCTGCAAGTTTGTTTTTTTTGGAAGGTTGACACAACAAACAGAAAATTTGTTGGGGGAGCTGTGAGCTTTACTCTTACAGGGAGTGTTATTGCAGTTGGAACTAATCAAAGAGTGACAACAAATGTTGTGACTTTGTAAAGGTAACAACAAACTCTGCAAGTTTGTTTTTTTTGGAAGGTTGACACAACAAACAGAACATTTGTTGGAGGAGCTGTGAGCTTTACTCTTACAGGGAGTGTTATTGCAGCAGAAAACTATTCAAAGTGTGACAACAAAAGTTGTGGGTTTGAAAAGGTAACAAAAAACTTCGCTGTGTTGCAAGTTTAGGTTTTTTTTTGGAAGGTGGGAGGGAGTGTTGTATCAGCTGGAACGAATCAAAGTGTGACACTAAATGTTGTTGTGAGTTTGTAAAGGTAAACATCTTCACTGTGAGGCAAGCCTAGGTGTTTTTGAAAGGTTGACACCAAAAACACAGCTTGTAGGGAAAGGTGTGAGCTTTACTCTTACAGGGGGATAACTGGAGTGTTGTAGTAGCTGGAACTAACAAAAGCCTGACACTAAATGTTGTTGTGACTTTGTAAAGGTAATTACAAACTTCAATGTGACTCAACTGTAAGTTTTTTTCTTGGAAACTTGGCCCTACAAACAGAGAACTTGTAGAGTGAGCTGTGAGCTTTTACTCTCACGGGGAGTGTTATTGCAGCTGGAAGTAATCAAAGTGTGAAAAGAAATAAGCGTAAAAGCAACATTTGCCTCGAGGCAAGTCTAGGTTGGCACTACAAACATAACATTTTTAGGGGGAGCTGTGAGCTTTTACGCTTACGGGGGTGTTGTTGCAGCTGGAACTAATCAAAGTGTGACAAATAAATAAGTGTAAAAACAACCTTTGCTGTGAGGCAAGTCTAGGTTGGCACTACAAACCTAACGTTTTTAGGGGGAGCTGTGAGCTTTTACGCTTATGAGGAGTAACAAATAAATATGTGTAAAAACAACCTTTGCTTTGCTGGTTGGCAGAACAAACATTAAGTTTGTAGAGGGAGGCGTCAAGGTTAGCCGGATGGTGACGCCTGGTACTCGCTGCAGTTGAGTGCCAGCAGAGCTCCATGAAGAAAGCGATGAAGACACTGACATACCACACACAGATGGCCCCCGTACTCGCTGCAGTTGAGTGCATAGATGATGGTAGTGAAGACACTGACATACCACACACAGAGATGGCCCCCGTACTCGCTGCAGTTGAGTGCATAGATGATGGTAGTGAAGACACTGACATACCACACACAGATGGCCCCCGTACTCGCTGCAGTTGAGTGCATAGATGATGGTAGTGAAGACACTGACATACCACACACACAGATGGCCCCCGTACTCGCTGCAGTTGAGTGCATAGATGATGGTAGTGAAGACACTGACATACCACACACACAGATGGCCCCCGTACTCGCTGCAGTTGAGTGCATAGATGATGGTAGTGAAGACACTGACATACCACACACACAGATGGCCCCCGTACTCGCTGCAGTTGAGTGCATAGATGATGGTAGTGAAGACACTGACATACCACACACACAGATGGCCCCCGTACTCGCTGCAGTTGAGTGCATATATGAAGGTAGTGAAGACACTGACATACCACACGGAGATGCGCTCTTTGGGGTAATGCAGCCTCTCCAGGGCCCCCAGGAAGTAGGGCAGGGAGTGGGCAGCGTTCCTGGCGATAATGGCGATCACCACGGTGGGAGGCTGCATCCTGGACTCCTCCGGGGATCTTTCCTCGGAGAAGTAGCCGCGGGTCGGCGACAGGAAGACGGCCAAGAGCAGCGCCAAGTGACGGCGGAGGAACATCCTCGTGGCGGAGGAACACATCTCCTCCCGCGGACACCAAACAAGCTGCAGGACGCCTCACAACTACAACTTTCACAACTACAACTTTCACAACTACAACATTCACAACTACAACTTTCACAACTACAACTTTCACAACTACAACTTTCACAACTACAACATTCACAACTACAACTTTCACAACTACAACATTCACAACTACAACTTTCACAACTACAACATCGAGAAGTCCAAGATGCAGAAGTCCAAGATGCAGAAGTCCAACATTCAAGTCCAAGAAGCTGCAGGACGCGTGAAAAGTCCAACATTAATAGAACTTTTTCCAAATTCCCCAGCCCCTTTTTTTCCCTTCTGCCAAGTTGGACACTTTCCTTCTCAGCTTACAACTTCCGCCCATGCAGCCAACACATCCGGCCAGGAGACTCGTCGTGCCGCGCAAACATAAATAGTCAATAAACAGAAAGTATTGCAACAACAACAGCGAAAGATTGCAGTGAAAAAAGTGAGAAAAAATGAAAAGGTTTTTATGGTGACGTCATTGCTCAGCAAGGCAGCACTTGCACATTTTCACCACTGCGAGGCGCAGTTTGACCAACTTCAAGCCATCACTACTACTACTAATACTAATATTACTACTACTACTACTACTACTACTAATACTAATATTACTACTACTACTACTACTACTAATATTACTATTATTACAGTGAGTAGTGTACTACTACTAATAATAATACTATTATTACTATTATTACAGTCAGTAATGTACTCCTACTACTACTAATATTACTAGTATTACCGTGACTAGTGTACAGGGTGTACCCCGCCTTCTGCCCGATTGTAGCTGAGATAGGCGCCAGCACCCCCCGCGACCCCGAAAGGGAATAAGCGGTAGGAAATGGATGGATGGATGGATAGTCTACTACTAATAATATTACTAGTATTACAGTGAGTAGTGTACTACTACTACTACTATTACTTTTATTACAGTGAGTAGTGTACTACTAATACTAATATTACTATTATTACACTGAGTAGTGTACTACTATTACTACTACTACTAATAATATTACTATTATTACAGTAAGTAGTGTACTACTAATAATAATAATGAATATATTATTACAGTGAGTAATGTACTACTACTTCTACTACTACTAATATTACTATTATTACAGCAAGTAGTGTACTACTACTACTACTAATATTACTATTATTACAGTGACTAGTGTAATACTAATATTATTATTATTACAGTAAGTGGTGTACTACTACTATTAATGTTATAGTAAGTAGGGTACTAATAATAATAATATTATTACGGTAAGTAGTGTACTACTACTAATAGTAATAATATTACTATTATTACAGTAAGTAGTGTACTACTACTACTAACATTACTATTATTACAGTAAGTAGTGTACTACTACTACTACTACCACTACTAATATTACTATTATTACAGTAAGTAGTATACTTTTACTACTACCACAACTATTAAAACAGTAAGTAGTGTACTAATACAACTAATATTACTACTATTACAGTAGTGTACTACTACTACTACTATTATTACAGTAAGTTGTGTACTAGTACTACAACTACTACTAATATTACTAGTATTACAGTAAGTAATGTACTACTACAACTACTATTACTACAGTAAGTAGTGTACTACTACTGTTACTATTATTACAGTAAGTAGTGTACTACTACTACTAATATTACAGTAAGTAGTGTACTACTACTACTACTAATATTACTATTATTACAGTGTGTAGTGTACTACTACTAATATTACTGTTATTACAGTAAGTAGTGTACTAGTACTACAACTACTACTAATATCACTAGTATTACAGTGAGTAATGTACTACTACAACTACTATTACTACAGTAAGTAGTGTACTACTACTATTACTATTATAACAGTAAGTAGTGTACTAATAATAATAATAATATGACTACAGTAAGTAGTGTACTACTACTACTACTACTATTATTACAGTAAGTAGTGTATTACTACTAATATTACTATTATTACAGTAAGTAGTTTACTAATATTACAACTACTACTAATATTACTAGTATTACAGTGAGTAATGTACTACTACAACTACTATTACTACAGTAAGTAGTGTACTACTACTATTAATATTATTACAGTAAGTAGTGTACTACTACTACTACTACTACTACTACTAATATTACTACAGTAAGTAGTGTACTACTACTACTAATATTACTATTAATACAGTAAGTAGTGTACTACTACTACTACTATTATTACAGTAAGTAGTGTACTACTACTACTAATATTACTATTAATACAGTAAGTAGTGTACTACTACTACTACTACTATTATTACAGTAAGTAGTGTACTAGTACTACAACTACTACTAATATTACTAGTATTACAGTAAGTAATGTACTACTACAACTATTACTACAGTAAGTAGTGTACTACTGCTATTACTATTATGACCGTAAGTAGTGTACTACTACTACTAATATTACTATTAATACAGTAAGTAGTGTACTACTACTACTACTATTATTACAGTAAGTAGTGTACTAGTACTACAACCACTACTAATATTACTAGTATTACAGTGAGTAATGTACTACTACAACTACTATTACTACAGTAAGTAGTGTACTACTACTATTACTATTATTACAGTAAGTAGTGTACTACTACTACTAATAATATTACTATTATTACAGTAAGTAGTGTACTACTACTAATAATAATATTACTACAGTAAGTAGTGTACTACTACTACTACTAATATTACTATTATTACAGTAAGTAGTGTACTACTACTGCTAATAATACTACAGTAAGTAGTGTACTACTACTGCTAATAATACTACAGTAAGTAGTGTACTACTACTACTAACATTACTATTAATACAGTAAGTAGTGTACTAGTACTACAACTACTACTAATATTACTAGTATTACAGTGAGTAATGTACTACTACAACTACTATTACTACAGTAAGTAGTGTACTACTACTATTACTATTATTACAGTAAGTAGTGTACTAATAATAATAATAATATTACTACAGTAAGTAGTGTACTACTACTACTACTAATATTACTATTATTACAGTAAGTAGTGTACTACTACTACTACTAATATTACTACTATTACAGTAAGTAGTGTATTACTACTAATATTACTATTATTACAGTAAGTAGTGTACTAATACTAAAACTACTACTAATATTACTAGTATTACAGTGAGTAATGTACTACTACAACTACTATTACTACATGGATCCGCTTTGGACTGGACTCTCGCGACTGTGTTGGATCCATTGTGGATTGAACTTTCACAGTATCATGTTAGGCCCGCTCCACATCCATTGCTTTCCTCCTCCCCAAGGTTCTCATAGTCATTATTGTCACCGACGTCCCACTGGGTGTGATTTTTCCTTGCCCTTATGTGGGCCTACCGAGGATGTCGTAGTGGTTTGTGTAGCCATTTGAGACACTAGTGATTTAGGGCTATATAAGTAAACATTGATTGATTGATTGATACAGTAAGTAGTGTACTTCTACTATTACTATTATTACAGTAAGTAGTGTACTACTACTAATAATAATATTACTACAGTAAGTAGTGTACTACTACCACTAATAATATTACAGTAAGTAGTGTACTACTACTACTAATATTACTATTATTACAGTAAGTAGTGTACTACTACTAATATTACTATTATTACAGTAAGTAGTGTACTAGTACTACAACTACTACTAATATTACTAGTATTACAGTGAGTAATGTACTACTACAACTACTAATATTACTATTATTACAGTAAGTAGTGGACTACTACTAATATTACTATTATTACAGTAAGTAGTGTACTAGTACTACAACTACTACTAATATTACTAGTATTACAGTGAGTAATGTACTACTACAACTACTATTACTACAGTAAGTAGTGTACTACTACTATTATTACAGTAAGTAGTGTACTACTACTACTTCTAATATTACTACAGTGAGTAGTGTACTACTACTACTAATATTACTATTAATACAGTAAGTAGTGTACTACTACTACTACTACTATTACAGTAAGTATTGTACTAGTACTACAACTACTACTAATATTACTAGTATTACATTAAGTAATGTACTACTACAACTACTATTACTACAGTAAGTAGTGTACTACTACTATTACTATTATTACAGTAAGTAGTGTACTAATACTACTAATATTACTATTAATACAGTAAGTAGTGTACTACTACTACTACTACTATTACAGTAAGTATTGTACTAGTACTACAACTACTACTAATATTACTAGTATTACATTAAGTAATGTACTACTACAACTACTATTACTACAGTAAGTAGTGTACTACTACTATTACTATTATGACCTTAAGTAGTGTACTAATACTACTAATATTACAGTAGTGTACTACTACTACTACTACTACTATTATTACAGTAAGCAATGTACTAGTACTACAACTACTACTACTAGTATTACACTAAGTAATGTACTACTACAACTACTACTAGTATTACTATTATTACAATAAGTAGTGTACTACTACTAATAATAATATTACAGTATGCAGTGTACTACTACTACTACTACTACTATTACAGTAAGTAGTGTACTACTAGTACAACTACTACTATTAATAATAATATTATTCTGTTACAGGCCTCGCACTGAGTAGTTTGTTCCCAGTGTTAGTAATGTTGTGTCCTGTTTTATTGGAATAAAAGAAGACAGGAAGTACTTGATTGCGTTCTCATCACAGGATGTGGCCTGACTCTTTTATTAAACATTTCTTGATTTCTTTACTCTCATTTACATTTCTATTGTGCTTTTAATCACATCCAAATGGTTTTGACAATGTAATTTCAATTCCACATTTGTTCATTCACATCGTTAAACAATTACATCTTTACTTTTGAAATGATAAAACAAATCCACAAAAACATGGAGGATGGATCGTTTCATATCCCAACACTTTTGTTGTGAAATAAGCATCACTGTTGCTTTAATAAACCTCTTCATTGGACATCTTTGCACTGGATTCTGACATTGCCTCCTTTTAATATTGTTGCTTTCTTGAACACTCTTTTCTATATTGTCAATGTCATTATAAATCAATTACATAACACATTTTCTTACCTGACTATATCTATTAAACTTCAGTTTATCTTCAACAAGTCCACTGACGTCAGAGTTTATCTTCAACAAGTCCACCGACATCAGAGTTTATCTTCAACAAGTCCACTGACGTCAGAGTTTATCTTCAACAAGTCCACTGACGTCAGAGTTTATCTTCAACAAGTCCACCGACATCAGAGTTTATCTTCAACAAGTCCACCGACGTCAGAGTTTATCTTCAACAAGTCCACCGACGTCAGAGTTTATCTTCAACAAGTCCACTGAGGTCAGAGTTTATCTTCAACAAGTCCACCGACGTCAGAGTTTATCTTCAACAAGTCCACTGACGTCAGAGTTTATCTTCAACAAGTCCACCGACGTCAGAGTTTATCTTCAACAAGTCCACCGACGTCAGAGTTTATCTTCAACAAGTCCACTGACGTCAGAGTTTATCTTCAACAAGTCCACTGAGGTCAGAGTTTATCTTCAACAAGTCCACCGACGTCAGAGTTTATCTTCAACAAGTCCACCGACGTCAGAGTTTATCTTCAACAAGTCCACTGAGGTCAGAGTTTATCTTCAACAAGTCCACCGACGTCAGAGTTTATCTTCAACAAGTCCACTGACGTCAGAGTTTATCTTCAACAAGTCCACCGACGTCAGAGTTTATCTTCAACAAGTCCACCGACGTCAGAGTTTATCTTCAACAAGTCCACTGACGTCAGAGTTTATCTTCAACAAGTCCACTGAGGTCAGAGTTTATCTTCAAAGCGGATCCAAGAAATCAGCGAGAGTCCCGTCCAGAGGAAACCATCCCAAGCGGAGTCGGATCAGCATCGTAGAGATGTCCCCAAGCAGTCCATCCTGGGTCCTGACGAGCGGTCCATCCTGGGTCCCGACTCTGGACAGCCAGTACTTCATCCATGGCCATCGGACCGGACCCCCTCCACAAGGGAGGGGGGGACAGAGTAGAAAAAGAAAAGAAGCGGCAGATCAACTGGTCTAAAACGGTGGTCTATTTAAAGGCTAAAGTATACAAATGAGTTTTAAGGTGAGACTTCAATTCTTCTACTGAGGTAGCATCTCCAACTGTTACTGGTAGGACATTCCAGAGTACTGGAGCCCGGACGGAAAACGCTCTATAGCCCGCAGACTTTTTTTGGGCTCTAGGAATCACTAATAAGCCGGAGTCTTTTGAACGCAGATTTCTTGCCGGGACATATGGTACAATACAATCGGCAAGATAGGATGGAGCTAGACCGTGTAGTATTTTATACCTAAGCAGTAAAACCTTAAAGTCACATCTTAAGTGCACAGGAAGCCAGTGCAGGTGAGCCAGTATAGGTATATATGTATGTATATATGTATATAAAGGTATATACAGTATAGATATATATGTATGTATATATGTATATAAAGGTATATACAGTATAGGTATATATGTATGTATATATGTATATAAAGGTATATACAGTATAGATATATATGTATGTATATATGTATATAAAGGTATATACAGTATAGGTATATATGTATGTATATATGTATATAAAGGTATATACAATATAGGTATGTATATATGTATATAAAGGTATATACAGTGTAGGTATATATGTATGTATATATGTATATAAAGGTATATACAGTATAGGTATATATGTATGTATATATGTATATAAAGGTATATACAATATAGGTATGTATATATGTATATAAAGGTATATACAGTGTAGGTATATATGTATGTATATATGTATATAAAGGTATATACAGTATAGGTATATATGTATGTATATATGTATATATACATATATATATATATATATATATATTTATATATATACATATATATATATATATATATATATATATATATATATATATATATATATATATATATATATATATATATATATATATATAGGGACGGCGTGGCGCAGTGGGAGAGTGGCCGTGCGCAACCCGAGGGTCACTGGTTCAAATCCCACCTAGAACCAACCTCGTCATGTCCGTTGTGTCCTGAGCAAGACACTTCACCCTTGCTCCTGATGGGTGCTGGTTGGCGCCTTGCATGGCAGCTCCCTCCATCAGTGTGTGAATGTGTGTGTGAATGTGGAAGTAGTGTCAAAGCGCTTTGAGTACCTTGAAGGTAGAAAAGTGCTATACAAGTACAACCCATTTATTTATTATGCAAAGGTATATACAGTATAGGTATATATGTATGTATATATGTACATAAAGGTATATACAGTATAGGTATATATATATGTATATAAAGGTATATACAGTATAGGTATATATGTATGTATATATGTACATAAAGGTATATACAGTATAGGTATATATGTATGTATATATGTATATAAAGGTATATACAGTACAGGCGTAATGTGATCAAACTTTCTTGTTCTATTCAAAAGTCTAGCAGCCGCATTTTGTACCAACTGTAATCTTTTAATGCTAGACATGGGGAGACCCCAAAATAATACGTTACAGTAGTCGAGACGAGACGTAACAAACGCATGGATAATGATCTCAGCGTCTTTTGTGGACAGAATGGAGCGAATTTTAGCGATATTACGGAGATGAAAGAAGGCTGTTTTAGTAACGCTTTTAATGTGTGCCTCAAAGGAGAGAGTTGGGTCAAAGATAACACCCAGATTCTTTACCGTGTCGCCTTGTTTAATTGTTTGGTTGTCAAATGTTAGAGTTGTAGTATTAAATAGAGTTCGGTGTCTAGCAGGAGCGATAATCAGCATTTCCGTTTTTTTGGGCGTTGAGTTGCAAAAAGTTAGCGGACGGTACAATTTTATTTTTGGTAGACTTCAACTTTTTTTCATTTTTAAACATCTTATTTTATTCTTGTAAAATCTAAAAAAAAAAAAATGATAACGATGAAATAAAATAAAGAATTTATCTGACAATATTAAAATGTAATTCCCGTACCTTTGTGGTCAATTTATGTCATAAAAAGAATACCTAATTTTCATAAAAGATTACGAAAAATATGTCCTTTATTTGACAATTACTTTATCTTTGAATACGACCAATATTTTCCAGAGAAAATGAGGTTTTATTTCTAAAATATTGCACTATGACCTCTTGATTCCCCTCACTGTATGATTGATTATAAATGTTTTAGATATCATATTAAAAAATTGCTTCAAAATTGACATTTTACTGTACCATATTTATGTTTTGTTCTCATTTCTCGGCTACGAAAATACAACTCATTTTCTGGTTATATGTTGACATTTTTCTTGAGAATATTATTCATTAATTCTTTTCTTAGTAAAATATGATTACTCCAAACATATTTAGTTGTGCAACCTTTGGATTATTTTCACAATATTCTGACTTCATTTCCGTAAAGAGATACTTTTTGCTCTTATATTTTTTTGCAATTTATCGTTATTTTATTTACCTCCTAAAAATCGGATTTAATTCCTGTAAAATAAACAAAAAATGATAATTCTTGTAAAATAAAAGAAAAAATATGATCATAATAATAAAACATTTTTTTATCCAATCTAAACATGGAATATATTTATTAAGTAATATTAAGACTTTATTTTCTTACTTGTATGGTTTATTTCTGTCATAAAAAGAACACTCTGCGTTGATGAAAACGTCTCCTTTTTTGGGCCGGTGATATAACTTCTTTTTTACTTTAAATAGAGAAAAGGAGGTTTTATTGCCAGAATATTCCACTTTTATTTTGGATTGTGCTGACTTTATGATTGATCATTTGTGGGCTGCGTTGACGGGCCCCCCAATGACAATGGCTATTATCAAAAGGGCCATTTGTGTGGACAGGTCAGAGGTGAAGGGTCAACAGCGGGCTTTTCATGGCTGACAGGAGGGGGGTGACTTTCCCAGCGTTGTGTGGGAGCGCTGCAGCGAGGTCAAGGGTGGACGTGGCGTTTGTGTGCCACAGAAAGGAAGGAAATAAATGTTTTGTTGTTCACCTCACTTCTTCTGCATCTCACATTCCACCAGCAGCTTCTCAAATATACTCTTAGAGGACATCTTCAATCACTTCAAAGTAGCCCACAAAACTCACATTTTCCCGTCTGCTGCGTGAAATAAGTTCTTTTTTTTGTCCAACTAAATATCTAAAATATACTTTTAAAGACCATCCTAAGTGACTTGTTAGGTGACAGAAGTCAAACAATCCAAAGCCAAATGCGCTTGGATGAGTTTGTTGTCTTTATGCTTCAGAAAATGCTGAAGATTTTGGGACAAATTGATGACACAACTCAAATATTCCAAAGCAGAATTCAGTTTGTAGGGTTAAATATTTGCATCCTTTTCCCAATCTGATGCATTTATCAGTTGAAATTTCTCTAAAAGCCTCTAAAATATTCTGTTCAAAGCATCTTTTGGGCCATATCAATGACACACCTGAAATATCCCCCATTAAATATCTACAATCTTTTCATATTCTGACATATTTACCATCTTACATTTCACCAAAAGCCTCTAAAATGTTCTGTTAAAGAGCAACTTGTTTATTGTAAAGGTCTTCATACATACAGTTGGTGTAAATATCAAAGACAAAACATAAACATCCCAAAACAAAATCTCGTCTGCAAAGTTTTAAATAAGTACAATATTTTCATATTCTGAAAATATATTTATATTTCACCAAAAGCCTGTAAAATATAAGGTTAAAGAGCAGCTTGTTATGACATAATAATTAGATTAGATAGTACTTTATTTGAATAATGATGTACAGCAAATATTCCAAAGCAGAATTCAGTTTGCAGGGTTAAATATTGACATCATTTTCCCATTCTGATACATTCATCAGTTGAAATGTCACCAAAAGCCTCTGAAATGTTCTGTTAAAGAGCAGCTTTTGGGCCAAATCAATGACAAAACTTAAAAATCCCAAAACAAAATTTAATACCTACAATATTTTCATATTCTGACGTATTTACAACTTTATATTTCACCCAAAACCTCTAAAATATACTGTTAAAGAGCACTTGCTAAGACAAAATAATGATGTAAAGCAAATATTACAAACCAAAATCCCATCTTCAGGATTAAATATTTACATCATTTTATATTTTGCTATTTTTGATCATCTTTTATTTCACTAAAAGCCTGTAAAATAGACTTTTACAGAGCAAGTTCCGCAGGTTCCCTTTTACATTTGAACATCGCTATCTTGGCTGGGTGGTCTGGGTTCACCTCAAGTGGTCTGGGTTCACCTCAAGTGGTCTGGGTTCACCTCAAGTGGTCTGGGTTCACCTCAAGTGGTCTGGGTTCACCTCAAGTGGTCTGGGTTGACTTCAAATGGTCTGGGTTGACTTCAAGTGGTCTGGGTTGACTTCAAGTGGTCTGGGTTGACTTCAAGTGGTCTGGGTTGACTTCAAGTGGTCTGGGTTCACCTCAAGTGGTCTGGGTTCACCTCAAGTGGTCTGGGTTCACCTCAAGTGGTCTGGGTTCACCTCAAGTGGTCTGGGTTCACCTCAAGTGGTCTGGGTTGACTTCAAATGGTCTGGGTTGACTTCAAGTGGTCTGGGTTGACTTCAAGTGGTCTGGGTTGACTTCAAGTGGTCTGGGTTGACTTCAAGTGGTCTGGGTTCACCTCAAGTGGTCTGGGTTCACCTCAAGTGGTCTGGGTTCACCTCAAGTGGTCTGGGTTCACCTCAAGTGGTCTGGGTTGACTTCAAATGGTCTGGGTTGACTTCAAGTGGTCTGGGTTGACTTCAAGTGGTCTGGGTTGACTTCAAGTGGTCTGGGTTGATTTCAAGTGGTCTGGGTTCACCTCAAGTGGTCTGGGTTCACCTCAAGTGGTCTGGGTTGACTTCAAGTGGTCTGGGTTGACTTCAAGTGGTCTGGGTTCACCTCAAGTGGTCTGGGTTCACCTCAAGTGGTCTGGGTTGACTTCAAGTGGTCTGGGTTCACCTCAAGTGGTCTGGGTTGACTTCAAGTGGTCTGGGTTGACTTCAAGTGGTCTGGGTTCACCTCAAGTGGTCTGGGTTCACCTCAAGTGGTCTGGGTTCACCTCAAGTGGTCTGGGTTGACTTCAAGTGGTCTGGGTTGACTTCAAATGGTCTGGGTTGACTTCAAGTGGTCTGGGTTGACTTCAAGTGGTCTGGGTTCACCTCAAGTGGTCTGGGTTCACCTCAAGTGGTTTGGGTTGACTTCAAGTGGTCTGGGTTGACTTCAAGTGGTCTGGGTTGACTTCAAGTGGTCTGGGTTCACCTCAAGTGGTCTGGGTTCACCTCAAGTGGTTTGGGTTGACTTCAAGTGGTCTGGGTTGACTTCAAGTGGTCTGGGTTGACTTCAAGTGGTCTGGGTTCACCTCAAGTGGTCTGGGTTCACCTCAAGTGGTTTGGGTTGACTTCAAGCGGTCTGGGTTGACTTCACGTGGTCTGGGTTGACCTCAAGTGGTCTGGGTTCACCTCAAGTGGTTTGGGTTGACTTCAAGCGGTCTGGGTTGACTTCACGTGGTCTGGGTTGACCTCAAGTGGTCTGGGTTGACTTCAAGTGGTCTGGGTTGACTTCACGTGGTCTGGGTTGACCTCAAGTGGTCTGGGTTGACTTGTGTGCGCTACGCTAGCAGAGCAAAGGCAGCAGAATTCCTTTGGCGATTGTGAAGTTAGCCTTAAAGGGCCAGTCCACCTAAATGTCAGCTTTCTTTGTCTGCACAACCATAACAATTGATAAAGATTGAAGATGATGAATTATTAGTGTACTTATTTTATGACCATGACTGGTCGATTACTTAGATCAAGTGCTTTTTTTCATCACAAACATTTCATAAAAATGTCAAAAAGAATTGCCTGCTGTGTGTTGTTGTCGTCTTGCCAGATTGTGTCTTTTGTGGGAATACAGAATTTGCATTTCCGCTGCAGGACAACTTGCATTGAGAGGAGAGGAGCTACACTTCCATGTTTGGATAGCAGTTTCACACATTAATAACACAAAATGTGGATTGTTAGATCATGCTTTGATTGTCAAAGATGTTTGGTATTGTAATCTGTAATATTTCTACCTAAATACATATTTTGCACATTACATCTTATACAAGTTCACGGTGTTTGTATCTCTGGACGACAATGTATTAACCTTCTCTATTTATTCATCCCATGTAATATTCAGCCCGCTAAACATTCTATCATTTTATAAACGAATGGATACTTTGCTTCAATCTGCCAAAAAATGTCCAGTATATTCCTCAGCAAACAATAGAAGTATCACAGACTGCATGACAACATTGTGAGCATGATGGGCATAAAAGACTTGTTTGATGTTATTAATGCTCACAACTGTAATGAAGACATGTTTGATGTTATTAATGCTCACAACTGTAATGAAGACATGTTTGATGTTATTAATGCTCACAACTGTAATGAAGACATGTTTGATGTTATTAATGCTCACAACTGTAATGAAGACATGTTTGATGTTATTAATGCTCACAACTGTAATGAAGACATGTTTGATGTTATTAATGCTCACAACTGTAATGAAGACATGTTTGATGTTATTAATGCTCACAACTGTAATGAAGACATGTTTGATGTTATTAATGCTCACAACTGTAATGAAGACATGTTTGATGTTATTAATGCTCACAACTGTAATGAAGACATGTTTGATGTTATTAATGCTCACAACTGTAATGAAGACATGTTTGATGTCATTAATGCTCACAACTGTAATGAAGACATGTTTGATGTTATTAATGCTCACAACTGTAATGAAGACATGTTTGATGTTATTAATGCTCACAACTGTAATGAAGACATGTTTGATGTTATTAATGCTCACAACTGTAATGAAGACATGTTTGATGTTATTAATGCTCACAACTGTAATGAAGACATGTTTGATGTTATTAATGCTCACAACTGTAATGAAGACATGTTTGATGTTATTAATGCTCACAACTGTAATGAAGACATGTTTGATGTTATTAATGCTCACAACTGTAATGAAGACATGTTTGATGTTATTAATGCTCACAACTGTAATGAAGACATGTTTGATGTTATTAATGCTCACAACTGTAATGAAGACATGTTTGATGTTATTAATGCTCACAACTGTAATGAAGACATGTTTGATGTTATTAATGCTCACAACTGTAATGAAGACATGTTTGATGTTATTAATGCTCACAACTGTAATGAAGACATGTTTGATGTTATTAATGCTCACAACTGTAATGAAGACATGTTTGATGTTATTAATGCTCACAACACGTACGTGAAGCTCCTCCTCCTCCTCTTCCTCCTCCTCCTCCTCCTCCTCCTCCTCCTCTTCCTCCTCCTCCTCCTCTCTACAATGTCAGAGCCATGGAAGAGGAAATAGTGGGGAGAAGCCCTTGTCATAGTTTTGGATCTGACATTTCCATAATGTACCTTTTCTTTCTGCCTTTCTGCTGGCTATTTATAGTTCCTGCGCAGCATTTTGTTTTCCCACGCTACGGGACGGAGCGAGGGTCAAAAAGGAATCATGCGCGTTAAAAAGATGGCGGTGAAAGCAGTTTACAGTATTCACTTGGTTACAAACGTGGTTACTGTACTTACTGGTGTTTGACCTCTTTCTTTTAAGTTCATCTTTTGTGTGTTCTAGAGAGATCCGTCACATTCTCCCAAGCTTCTGAGAAACCTTCATTGCCGCGTAATAATCAATAGTGTTTCCATGGAGACGTCTTTTGGCCGGCAGGTTCAATATCTGTCACTCACAGGAGGAACCCAGCACTCAAACCATCTGACTCAACACTTCTTGTCCACCATCATCACACCTCGTGGAGGACCTCCACCACCATCACCACCAATGGAGGACCTCCACCACCATCACCACCAATGGAGGACCTCCACCACCATCACCACCAATGGAGGACCTCCACCACCATCACCACCAATGGAGGACCTCCACCACCATCACCACCAATGGAGGACCTCCACCACCATCACCATCATCACCACCATCACCACCAATGGAGGACCACATCACCATCATCACCATTATCACACCAGGTGGAGGACCACCAACATCTTCACCACCAATGGAGGACCTCCACCACCATCACCACCAATGGAGGACCTCCACCACCATCACCATCATCACCACCATCACCACCAATGGAGGACCACATCACCATCATCACCATTATCACACCAGGTGGAGGACCACCAACATCTTCACCACCAATGGAGGACCTCCACCACCATCACCACCAATGGAGGACCTCCACCACCATCACCACCAATGGAGGACCTCCACCACCATCACCACCAATGGAGGACCTCCACCACCATCACCACCAATGGAGGACCTCCACCACCATCACCATCATCACCACCATCACCACCAATGGAGGACCACATCACCATCATCACCATTATCACACCAGGTGGAGGACCACCAACATCTTCACCACCAATGGAGGACCTCCACCACCATCACCACCAATGGAGGACCTCCACCACCATCACCATCATCACCACCATCACCACCAATGGAGGACCACATCACCATCATCACCATTATCACACCAGGTGGAGGACCACCAACATCTTCACCACCAATGGAGGACCTCCACCACCATCACCACCAATGGAGGACCTCCACCACCATCACCATCATCACCACCATCACCACCAATGGAGGACCACATCACCATCATCACCATTATCACACCAGGTGGAGGACCACCAACATCTTCACCACCAATGGAGGACCTCCACCACCATCACCACCAATGGAGGACCTCCACCACCATCACCATCATCACCACCATCACCACCAATGGAGGACCACATCACCATCATCACCATTATCACACCAGGTGGAGGACCACCAACATCTTCACCACCAATGGAGGACCTCCACCACCATCACCACCAATGGAGGACCTCCACCACCATCACCATCATCACCACCATCACCACCAATGGAGGACCACATCACCATCATCACCATTATCACACCAGGTGGAGGACCACCAACATCTTCACCACCATCACCATCACCACCAATGGAGAACCACCATCACCATCACCATCACCATCATCACCAATGGAGGACCACCATCACCATCACCACCAATGGAGAACCACCATCACCATCACCATCATCACCAATGGAGGACCACCATCACCTTCACCACCATCACCATCACCACAAATGGAGAACCACCATCACCATCACCATCATCACCAATGGAGGACCACCATCACCTTCACCACCATCACCATCACCACAAATGGAGAACCACCATCACCATCACCATCACTACCAATGGAGGACCACCATCACCATCACCACCAATGGAGAACTACCATCACCATCACCATCACCATCACCACCAATGGAGAACCACCATCACCATCATCACCAATGGAGGACCACCATCACCTTCACCACCATCACCATCACCACAAATGGAGAACCACCATCACCATCACCATCATCACCAATGGAGGACCACCATCACCTTCACCACCATCACCATCACCACAAATGGAGAACCACCATCACCATCACCATCATCACCAATGGAGGACCACCATCACCTTCACCACCATCACCATCACCACCAATGGAGAACCACCATCACCATCACCATCACCACCAATGGAGAACTACCATCACCATCACCATCACCATCACCACCAATGGAGGACCACCATCACCATCACCATCACCACCAATGGAGGACCACCATCACCATCACCATCACCACCAATGGAGAACCACCATCACCATCACCACCAATGGAGAACTACCATCACCATCACCATCACCATCACCACCAATGGAGAACCACCATCACCATCACCATCATCACCAATGGAGGACCACCATCACCTTCACCACCATCACCATCACCACAAATGGAGAACCACCATCACCATCACCATCATCACCAATGGAGGACCACCATCACCTTCACCACCATCACCATCACCACAAATGGAGAACCACCATCACCATCACCATCAACACAAATGGAGAACCACCATCACCATCACCATCATCACCAATGGAGGACCACCATCACCTTCACCACCATCACCATCACCACCAATGGAGAACCACCATCACCATCACCATCACCATCACCACCAATGGAGGACCACCATCACCATCACCATCACCATCACCACCAATGGAGGACCACCATCACCATCACCATCACCACCAATGGAGAACCACCATCACCATCACCATCACCACCAATGGAGAACTACCATCACCATCACCATCACCATCACCACCAATGGAGAACCACATTCACCATCACCATCATCACCAATGGAGGACCACCATCACCTTCACCACCATCACCATCACCACAAATGGAGAACCACCATCACCATCACCATCATCACCAATGGAGGACCACCATCACCTTCACCACCATCACCATCAACACAAATGGAGAACCACCATCACCATCACCATCATCACCAATGGAGGACCACCATCACCTTCACCACCATCACCATCACCACCAATGGAGAACCACCATCACCATCACCATCACCATCACCACCAATGGAGGACCACCATCACCATCACCATCACCACCAATGGAGGACCACCATCACCATCACCATCACCACCAATGGAGAACCACCATCACCATCACCATCACCACCAATGGAGAACTACCATCACCATCACCATCACCATCACCACCAATGGAGAACCACCATCACCATCACCATCATCACCAATGGAGGACCACCATCACCTTCACCACCATCACCATCACCACAAATGGAGAACCACCATCACCATCACCATCATCACCAATGGAGGACCACCATCACCTTCACCACCATCACCATCACCACAAATGGAGAACCACCATCACCATCACCATCACCACCAATGGAGGACCACCATCACCATCACCACCAATGGAGAACTACCATCACCATCACCATCACCATCACCACCAATGGAGAACCACCATCACCATCACCATCATCACCAATGGAGGACCACCATCACCTTCACCACCATCACCATCACCACAAATGGAGAACCACCATCACCATCACCATCATCACCAATGGAGGACCACCATCACCTTCACCACCATCACCATCACCACAAATGGAGAACCACCATCACCATCACCATCATCACCAATGGAGGACCACCATCACCTTCACCACCATCACCATCACCACCAATGGATAACCACCATCACCATCACCATCACCATCACCACCAATGGAGAACCACATTCACCATCACCATCATCACCAATGGAGGACCACCATCACCTTCACCACCATCACCATCACCATCACCATCATCACCAATGGAGGACCACCATCACCATCACCACCAATGGAGAACCACCATCACCATCACCATCATCACCAATGGAGGACCACCATCACCTTCACCACCATCACCATCACCACAAATGGAGAACCACCATCACCATCACCATCATCACCAATGGAGGACCACCATCACCTTCACCACCATCACCATCACCACAAATGGAGAACCACCATCACCATCACCATCACTACCAATGGAGGACCACCATCACCATCACCACCAATGGAGAACTACCATCACCATCACCATCACCATCACCACCAATGGAGAACCACCATCACCATCATCACCAATGGAGGACCACCATCACCTTCACCACCATCACCATCACCACAAATGGAGAACCACCATCACCATCACCATCATCACCAATGGAGGACCACCATCACCTTCACCACCATCACCATCACCACAAATGGAGAACCACCATCACCATCACCATCATCACCAATGGAGGACCACCATCACCTTCACCACCATCACCATCACCACCAATGGAGAACCACCATCACCATCACCATCACCACCAATGGAGAACTACCATCACCATCACCATCACCATCACCACCAATGGAGGACCACCATCACCATCACCATCACCACCAATGGAGGACCACCATCACCATCACCATCACCACCAATGGAGAACCACCATCACCATCACCACCAATGGAGAACTACCATCACCATCACCATCACCATCACCACCAATGGAGAACCACCATCACCATCACCATCATCACCAATGGAGGACCACCATCACCTTCACCACCATCACCATCACCACAAATGGAGAACCACCATCACCATCACCATCATCACCAATGGAGGACCACCATCACCTTCACCACCATCACCATCACCACAAATGGAGAACCACCATCACCATCACCATCAACACAAATGGAGAACCACCATCACCATCACCATCATCACCAATGGAGGACCACCATCACCTTCACCACCATCACCATCACCACCAATGGAGAACCACCATCACCATCACCATCACCATCACCACCAATGGAGGACCACCATCACCATCACCATCACCATCACCACCAATGGAGGACCACCATCACCATCACCATCACCACCAATGGAGAACCACCATCACCATCACCATCACCACCAATGGAGAACTACCATCACCATCACCATCACCATCACCACCAATGGAGAACCACATTCACCATCACCATCATCACCAATGGAGGACCACCATCACCTTCACCACCATCACCATCACCACAAATGGAGAACCACCATCACCATCACCATCATCACCAATGGAGGACCACCATCACCTTCACCACCATCACCATCAACACAAATGGAGAACCACCATCACCATCACCATCATCACCAATGGAGGACCACCATCACCTTCACCACCATCACCATCACCACCAATGGAGAACCACCATCACCATCACCATCACCATCACCACCAATGGAGGACCACCATCACCATCACCATCACCACCAATGGAGGACCACCATCACCATCACCATCACCACCAATGGAGAACCACCATCACCATCACCATCACCACCAATGGAGAACTACCATCACCATCACCATCACCATCACCACCAATGGAGAACCACCATCACCATCACCATCATCACCAATGGAGGACCACCATCACCTTCACCACCATCACCATCACCACAAATGGAGAACCACCATCACCATCACCATCATCACCAATGGAGGACCACCATCACCTTCACCACCATCACCATCACCACAAATGGAGAACCACCATCACCATCACCATCACCACCAATGGAGGACCACCATCACCATCACCACCAATGGAGAACTACCATCACCATCACCATCACCATCACCACCAATGGAGAACCACCATCACCATCACCATCATCACCAATGGAGGACCACCATCACCTTCACCACCATCACCATCACCACAAATGGAGAACCACCATCACCATCACCATCATCACCAATGGAGGACCACCATCACCTTCACCACCATCACCATCACCACAAATGGAGAACCACCATCACCATCACCATCATCACCAATGGAGGACCACCATCACCTTCACCACCATCACCATCACCACAAATGGAGAACCACCATCACCATCACCATCATCACCAATGGAGGACCACCATCACCTTCACCACCATCACCATCACCACCAATGGAGGACCACCATCACCTTCACCACCATCACCATCACCACCAATGGAGAACCACCATCACCATCACCATCACCATCACCACCAATGGAGGACCACCATCACCATCACCATCACCACCAATGGAGGACCACCATCACCATCACCATCACCACCAATGGAGAACCACCATCACCATCACCATCACCACCAATGGAGAACTACCATCACCATCACCATCACCATCACCACCAATGGAGAACCACCATCACCATCACCATCATCACCAATGGAGGACCACCATCACCTTCACCACCATCACCATCACCACAAATGGAGAACCACCATCACCATCACCATCATCACCAATGGAGGACCACCATCACCTTCACCACCATCACCATCACCACAAATGGAGAACCACCATCACCATCACCATCACCACCAATGGAGGACCACCATCACCATCACCACCAATGGAGAACTACCATCACCATCACCATCACCATCACCACCAATGGAGAACCACCATCACCATCACCATCATCACCAATGGAGGACCACCATCACCTTCACCACCATCACCATCACCACAAATGGAGAACCACCATCACCATCACCATCATCACCAATGGAGGACCACCATCACCTTCACCACCATCACCATCACCACAAATGGAGAACCACCATCACCATCACCATCATCACCAATGGAGGACCACCATCACCTTCACCACCATCACCATCACCACAAATGGAGAACCACCATCACCATCACCATCATCACCAATGGAGGACCACCATCACCTTCACCACCATCACCATCACCACAAATGGAGAACCACCATCACCATCACCATCATCACCAATGGAGGACCACCATCACCTTCACCACCATCACCATCACCACCAATGGATAACCACCATCACCATCACCATCACCACCAATGGAGGACCACCATCATCATCATCATCACCATCATCATCATCATCATCATCATCATCATCATCATCATCATCATCATCACCATCATCATCATCATCATCATCATCATCAGAATATACTTAACTTGTACTGCAAGCTTCCTCATGATTTACATATACAGGATTTAGATGTTTGGTGTAATCTATTGACTGATGTCATGTTGTCATCCATCCATCCATCCATTTTCTACCGCTTATTCCCTTTCGGGGTCGCGGGGGACGCTGGCGCCTATCTCAGCTACAATCGGGCGGAAGGCGGGGTACACCCTGGACAAGTCGCCACCTCATCGCAGGGCCAACATAGATAGACAAACAACATTCACACTCACATTCACACACTAGGGCCAATTTAGTGTTGCCAATCAACCTATCCCCAGATGCATGTCTTTGGAGGTGGGAGGGGCCTATCCCCAGATGCATGTCTTTGGAGGTGGGAGGGGCCTATCCCCAGGTGCATGTCTTTGGAGGTGGGAGGGGCCTATCCCCAGGTGCATGTCTTTGGAGGTGGGAGGAAGCCGGAGTACCCGGAGGGAACCCACGCATTCACGGGGAGAACATGCAAACTCCACACAGGAAGATCCCGAGCCTGGATTTGAACCCAGGACTGCAGGACCTTCGTATTGTGAGGCAGACGCACTAACCCCTCTGCCACCGTGAAGCCGTCATGTTGTCATGATGATATCATATTGTTATTGACTGATGTCATGATGATGTCATATTGGTATTGACTGATGTCATGATGATATCATATTGGTATTGACTGATGTCATGATGATGTCATATTGTTATTGACTGATGTCATGATGATATCATATTGGTATTGACTGATGTCATGATGATGTCATATTGTTATTGACTGATGTCATGATGATGTCATATTGGTATTGACTGATGTCATGATGATATCATATTGGTATTGACTGATGTCATGATGATGTCATATTGTTATTGACTGATGTCATGATGATGTCATATTGGTATTGACTGATGTCATGATGATGTCATATTGGTATTGACTGATGTCATGATGATGTCATATTGTTATTGACTGATGTCGTGATGATGTCATATTGTTATTGACTGATGTCATGATGATGTCATATTGTTATTGACTGATGTCATGATGATATCATATTGGTATTGACTGATGTCATGATGATGTCATATTGTTATTGACTGATGTCATGATGATGTCATATTGGTATTGACTGATGTCATGATGATGTCATATTGTTATTGACTGATGTCATGATGATGTCATATTGTTATTGACTGATGTCATGTACAGTATAAAATGTCTTCATCATTCCCTCAAATCATCTCAAAATTTAAATGTACATTATGTGATGGCGTGGTGCAGTGGGAGAGTGGCCGCGCGCAACCCGAAGGTCCCTGGTTCAATCCCCACCTAGTACCAACCTCGTCACGTCCGTTGTGTCCTTGAGCCTTGCTCCCTCCATCAGTGTGTAAATGTGGAAGTAGTGTCAAAGTGCTTTGAGTACCTTGAAGGTAGAAAAGTGCGATACAAGTACAACCCATTTATCATTTATTTATTTATTTATGTGCAAAACATAAATGACCAATTTATGCAGTGGAACCCCTTCTTCTCCGCACCAACACTACATACTGCTGTGGACTTCTCCGCACCAACACTACATACTGCTGTGGACTTCTCCGCACCAACACTACGTACTGCTGTGGACTTCTCCGCACCAACACTACGTACTGCTGTGGACTTCTCCGCACCAACACTACGTACTGCTGTGGACTTCTCCGCACCAACACTACATACTGCTGTGGACTTCTCCGCACCAACACTACATACTGCTGTGGACTTCTCCGCACCAACACTACATACTGCTGTGGACTTCTCCGCACCAACACTACATACTGCTGTGGACTTCTCCGCACCAACACTACATACTGCTGTGGACTTCTCCGCACCAACACTACATACTGCTGTGGACTTCTCCGCACCAACACTACATACTGCTGTGGACTTCTCCGCACCAACACTACATACTGCTGTGGACTTCTCCGCACCAACACTACATACTGCTGTGGACTTCTCCGCACCAACACTACATACTGCTGTGGACTTCTCCGCACCAACACTACATACTGCTGTGGACTTCTCCGCACCAACACTACATACTGCTGTGGACTTCTCCGCACCAACACTACATACTGCTGTGGACTTCTCCGCACCAACACTACATACTGCTGTGGACTTCTCCGCACCAACACTACATACTGCTGTGGACTTCTCCGCACCAACACTACATACTGCTGTGGACTTCTCCGCACCAACACTACATACTGCTGTGGACTTCTCCGCACCAACACTACATACTGCTGTGGACTTCTCCGCACCAACACTACATACTGCTGTGGACTTCTCCGCACCAACACTACATACTGCTGTGGACTTCTCCGCACCAACACTACATACTGCTGTGGACTTCTCCGCACCAACACTACATACTGCTGTGGACTTCTCCGCACCAACACTACATACTGCTGTGGACTTCTCCGCACCAACACTACATAATGCTGTGGACTTCTCCGCACCAACACTACATACTGCTGTGGACTTCTCCGCACCAACACTACATACTGTCAAGTCTGGAACTTGGGCGTGGATTGTTCTCCCAAGGTGCAAAACGATTGGAGTGGACTTTGGGGTTTGTTTTTCCAGAAGGCAAAAGAAAGTTGGCATGGGCAAGGTGTGAATGTAAGTACATCTTGTATTTGAACACTATAACTACTAAAAAACAGGAACAAACAAAAAGTGCGCACAAGTGCGGATATCAAAACTGAGAAAGGAAACAAAACTTACACAATGGCATAAACTCTGAACAATAAAGAAACACTTAGTTGGCATGGAAGTGTGGGCATGGCATGCAGCAGAGTGGAGGTAGCATGGCATGACCTGGGTAAAGGTAGCCAGGGTGCTAGAAGGTGATGTTGCCAGGACGAAGAACAGAAACAGACTGCTTAAATAGCAGTGACATAATCAGTGAAAACAGGTGTGAGACATGAGGACAGGTCCAGGGTGTACCCTGCCTTCCGCCCGATTGTAGCTGAGATAGGCGCCAGCGCCCCCCGCGACCCCGAAAGGGAATAAGCGGTAGAAAATGGATGGATGGATTTATAGCTTTTGGAATTTCCATGAATAGTTTGGCTTCCTCCGGTGATTCTTTGTCTTGCTCTGATCATCATGGAGTTGTGTTGCCTTGAAATATGTCTGCATAGCTTCTTTCTCAGTCTCCTCTAGAATGTTCTAAAGCTTTCATTGATTTGCTGGGCATCAACAGAAATTCTACCATCTGAAAGTTGACAATTAGAAATATAATTTCTAGTCCAAACTGCTTCTTTCATCAGAACACAGAGAACTTTGCAGCCTGCTCGCCGTAGTCATGAAACTTTCATGTTGCTCTTTTCATGTGATATTCAACTTTCTGCTTGGCGATATTATTACATTCCAGTCTTTGTTTGCAAAGTCTGATCCATGCTTGCTGCTGATATTGTTTGGACAATTGTTTGATTGCATTCAATAATTCATTTATTTCAGCAGCTGTTTTTTTTTAATTAAAATCCTAATAAGCACTTAAGTGCTTCCCATGTTGTGCAGATGTCAGAGACAGAATCCTCATCATTTTTCATCAAATCTGAAATATTGTATTTATTTTCCTCACTTTCTAATAAAGAAAAATAATGTTCCATTGTTTGAATTGAAAAGCGAGCGGAGGAAAGCTTTGCATTGGACTATCATCAGAAATAATCAGAAATAACGAGCCCGCACGTCTTCTATAATTGCCTTAGGAACTAAGAACATGTCAGTTCTTGAAAATGTCTGTTTGAATAAAAAGAGAAATCCTCTCCAAGGTTTCTCATAGTCATCATTGTCACCGACTTCACGCTGGGGGGAGTTTTTCCTTGCCCTTATGTGGGCTCTACCGAAGATGTCGTTGTGGTTTGTGCAGCCCTTTGAGACACTTGTGATTTAGGGCTATATAAATAAACATTGATTGATTGATTGATGGAAACTTTGCAGGTTTTGCTGGTGAAAATACGGCAAGCAGCACATTTTGTTGGGCGTGAGACAAAAGGTGTTTTTTAGGAGTGGAGGAAGGCTGAGATGCTTCTTTTTGCACAACACGGCTGAAAAGGAGCAGGAAGAAGCTCAGCTTATTAAAAGCATCTCTTTATTTCACACTTTGTATTTTATTTTGTAATTCCAAGCTGGTGTAGCCTCTTGACTTCCTGCCCTTTCCCGCCTGAGGAGGAGAAGAAGACCATTGGCTTTCAGCGCCTTTCAGGAAAAAAGAGCAATGAATGAATGAATGAATGAGAAAGGGACCCCCCCCACCCCCACCCCCCCCCCCCATCAGCAGAGGTTAGCTGGCTTTCTTCACACATCAAAAGGGGCGGGGGGACCCCCTGTGGGCTTCGGGGGGGGTAAGTCAGGATGATTTATTAGACACACACTGGGGGGGGGGGGGGGGCTTCACACCTGCAACATTCCACGTGTTGTGACGTCATCATGTGTACCTAATGATGTGGCCAGGCAATGTCTCTTCTTAAATGATAAATGGGTTGTACTTGTATAGCACTTTTCTACCTTCAAGGTACTCAAAGTGCTTTGACACTACTTCCACATTCACACACTGATGGAGGGAGCTGCCATGCAAGGCGCTAACCAGCACCCATCAGGAGCAAGGGTGAAGTGTCACAACAGACGTGACGAGGTTGGTATTAAGTGGGGATTGAACCAGGGACCCTCGGGTTGCACACGGCCACTCTACCACTGCGCCACGCCGTCCTCTTCTCAACTTTTTTCTCTTCAAATTGTGTTTTGGCTCCAACTAAAATTCTGCTCGGGGTCAAAATGAAGTTTGGAAACGTGTGTTTTATGATGTGAACGTTGTTATTTTGCCCCAAAATAAATGAGGAAAACCCCCACAAATATTTCCTATGCTTTTCTTTGAGCTCCAACTATAATTCTGCTTAAATCCTCCATTTAACCAGGAAAGTTTTCACGTGTATGTTTTTTCATGTAAAAAGTATTATTTTGCACACAAAAAGAATTATTTAAAAAAAAAACGAGAAATATTGAACAATTGATTTTCCATTATTTTGTTTTAGCTCCAGATATAATTCTGCCACATTCCCCTACTTGCTTTTCCAATCTAAGTTGTTTTTAATATGTAAAAAAGTCTTGTTTTGCAAATAACTATAATGATAAAAGTTTTTAGAAGATGAAGAAAAAAAAAATACACAAATGATTTCCTATGAATTTATTTTATTTCCAACTAAAAATCTGCTTAAAGCCTCGATTTCATCAGGAAAGTTTCAAGTTTATTCATGTAAAAAAAATTGCTAAATTATATATATTAATTTAAAAAAATTAAATATTGAACAATTTATTTACTATGAATTTGTTTTGGCTCCAAATGAAATTCTGCTCAGGGACCCAATTATGTTGTCAAATGGATGTTTTTATTCTGTGAAAATTGTTATTTTGAGAAGGGAAAAAAGGTCGAGAAAAAGACAAAATGATTGAACAATTTATTTCCCATGAATTTGTTGAAGATCCAACTAAAATTCTGCTCATCGACCCAATGAAGTTTTCACATGCATGTTTTATTTTCTGAAAATTGTTATTTTCTGAAAATTGTTATTCGACAAGCCCTGCGATGAGGTGGCGACTTGTCCAGGGTGTACACCGCCTTCCGCCCGATTGTAGCTGAGATAGGCACCAGTGCCCCCCCACAACCCCAAAGGGAATAAGCGGTAGGAAATGGATGGATGGATGGATGTTATTTGACCAAAAAAGAAAAGAATGAAAAGAAAAATATTGAACATTTTATTTTCCATTATTCTGTTTTAGCGCCAAATACAATTCTGCTCTATTCCCCTCATTGCATGATTTATTATATGCAAATTATCATTATTTGACAAATATTGATATTAAAGTTGGACTTTTTTTTTCTTAAATATACACAACTTATTTCCCAAGAATTAGTTTGAGCTCCAACTAAAATTCTACTTAAAGTCTGGATTTAAGCGGCAAAGTTTTCACATGAAAGTTTTATTATGTCAACATTTTTATTTTGCCAAAAAATAAGAAAAGAAAGTTGAATCTCCAAATAAAAGAGATTTGTTTTGGACATGAAGACAATAATTGTCCATCAATGTGATGAAAGCAGCCTTGTGAGCAAGAAGAGGCGCGTGGACCTCAGTGCCTGGCGCGGGAGGAGCACACGTCACCTCACGTCACGTGACGTCACGCCGCGTCACGCACAGGCCACAGACTGACGATTGTCATCTTGTCTCTCAGGGAGGAGAGAGAGAGAGAAAAGGGGCTCTTGTGTCTTTAAGAGAAGACACACTCTTCTTCTTCTTCTTCTGCGCAGCTGTTTGCTGACGTCATAATGGTCATTTATCACCTGCGTCTCCAGTCGGTACCACGCGGGGGGGGGGGGGGGGGGGGGCATTGTTGGACGCAAGAAAAAGGGGCGCGCACGCAAGGCGCGCACACAGCAGGGAAGGACGCAGGAGGAGAAGGATGCGAGGAAGCTGCTGCTCTTTTTTTGTGGTTTTTTCTTGCAAGGACGCAAAAAGAGGAGCTAAGATTTGTGCACCTTTTTCTTTTCAGAGTGACACGAGTGCACCTTCAACTGGATCTTTTTTTTTCTTCTTCTTCTTTTGGCGTGGGGAAGACCACCGTGACGTGGGAGGAAGACGCACCTCGTGACCCGACGTCAACTTGAAAAAAAACAACCCACCAATTCTTCTTTGAAATCCATGCAAACTTGGCTTCTTGCAAGGAACTTCCCTTGTTTTTGTAAGTGGGGCGACCTGTGGGCAAGAAATAAGACCAATAGATGACCTGCACAGTCTAGTGGGCAAGAAATAAGACCAATAGCTGACCTACACAGTCTAGTGTGCAAGAAATAAGACCAATAGATGACCCGCACAGTCTAGTGGGCAAGAAATAAGACCAATAGATGACCTGCACAGTCTAGTGGGCAAGAAATAAGACCAATAGATGACCTGCACAGTCTAGTGGGCAAGAAATAAGACCAATAGATGACCTGCACAGTCTAGTGGGCAAGAAATAAGACCAATAGATGACCTGCACAGTCTAGTGGGCAAGAAATAAGACCAATAGATGTATAGAAAGTGACATTGCACTTCATTTGTTGTTCCAGCACTAAGATGAGGTGTGTGTGAAGGTCATTAACAGCCACACACACACACCTCCTACTAAAATAATAATAATAATAATAATAATACATTTTATTGGTAAAATCACTTTACATTGAGCAAACAAACTCAATGCATTAAAATAAAAATAAAAAGTAGAACAACTTGAGTTTATTTGTCCATCACGGAGGGCTGATCGTCACCGTCACCTGCACCTGCACCTGCACCTGCACCGTCACCTGCACCTGCACCTGCACCGTCACCTGCACCTGCACCTGCACCTGCACCTGCACCTGCACCTGCACCTGCACCTGCACCGTACCTGCACCTGCACCTGCACCGTCACCTGCACCTGCACCTATACCGTACCTGCACCTGCACCTGCACCGTCACCTGCACCTGCACTTCCAATTACAGCTAAATATGAGCCCATTTGTTTCATTTCATGACAACATTTCATGTTTTAGGCCTGATTTACAGCTTAAAGGCAAACTATAGTCACCTGACATTAATATAGAGTAGATCTTAGTACAGAAAATATGACTCAAATGTGCACAAAAAGAGTCATTTTATGACAAAAATAAATGATTTTTCTGCATGATTTAAAGGTTAAAAGCAAAGTAGTCATAGGACATTATTATATAGAGCAGGTGCACATCTTATTATAGAAAATATGACTAAAATGTGCACAAAAAGTGTGATTTTTATGACAAAGAATGGTGTTTTTAAGCATAATTAAAGGGTTAAAAGCAAAGTAGGCCTTATAGGTTAAAAAGTACAGTCCAAGTACATTATTATATATTACAGTCCAAGTACATTATTATATATAGAGCACGTGCATCTCTTACTATAGAACATATAGTTCAAAATTGACCAAAAATGATGTTTTTAGGCCTTATTTAGGGGTCAAAAGCAAAGTATAGTCAAATGACATTAATATAGAGCACATCCATTCATCCATTTCCTACTGCTTGTCCATTTTGAGGTGGCAGGGGTGTTGGAGCCTATCTCAGCTGCATTCAGGCGGAAGGCGGCGTACACCCTGGACAAGTCGCCACCTCATCACAGGGCCAACATGGATAGACAGACAACATTCACATTCACACACTAAGACAGAAAACAAGACTACAATGTGCACAAAAAGAGTCATTTTATGACAAAAAATGTTTTAAGCTTGTTTTAAGGCTTAAAAGCAAAGTAGTCAAAGGACATTCTTATGTAGAGCACATGTACATCTTACTATAGAACATCTGACTACAATAGAGCACATGTACATCTTACTATAGAACATCTGACTACAATGTGCACATGTACATCTTAGGATAGAACATATGACTACAATGTGCACATGTACATCTTACTATAGAACATCTGACTACAATAGAGCACATGTACATCTTACTATAGAACATCTGACTACAATAGAGCACATGTACATCTTACTATAGAACATCTGACTACAATAGAGCACATGTACATCTTAGGATAGAACATATGACTACAATGTGCACAAAAAAAGTCACTAAATAACAAAAAGGATGTTTTTAGGTTTGATTTAAGGGTGAAAAGCGAAGTAGGCCTTAGGGCTTACAAACTAAGTATAGTCAGAGGACATTAATATAGAGAGCATATCTTAGTATAGAACATATGACTACAATGTGCACAAAAAGAGTCACTTTATAACAAAAAAAAATATGTTTGAGACCTTATTTAGGGCTTAAAAAGAAAGTATAGAGCACATGCACATCTTAGTATAGAACATTTGAGTCAAATGTGCACAAAAATAGTAATTTTATGACAACAATAAATGCTTTAGGCTTGATTTAAGGCTTAAAAAGAAAGTATAGAGCACATGCACATATTATTGTATCAAATATGAGTGAAATGTGCAGAGAAAAGAGGTTTAATGAGCTAAATGTTATGTTTGAGGCCAAGAGGAAGATGATGGAAGGTCAACATTTGTGTGACTTGAGGACGACGTGACGTCTTCTTGGTCTTTTAGCGGCTGATTGTCCAAACGCAATTCTTGCGTGGGCTCCCGCGCAAAGAAAGCAAGAATTGTGCGTGGACATCTGTTGCTGCAGACTGGCAGCTGCGCGGGAACCAGCCACGGCGTCAGGTAAGGCGGGAAAAAAAAGGCCAATTTTTTTTTTTGGGAGTTGAAAAGGATTTATGTGACAGTCCTGGTGATGCGTTCAGGGAGCGTCGTAATCCCCCGGCGGCCTTAGTATTTACACTTTGTCGAACATGGAATCAAGGCGGCTTGCTTTAAATGGCAAATATCGAACTATCGACTCCACTGGGAGGAGAAAAGCAAAGAAAAGCAAAGAAAAGCAGTAAGTTGACGCTGACACCAGCGGGGAGCGCGCAGGCGGCCGCGCGCATCGAGCTCACCCGCTTTCTTCTCCTAAATGGACCTGCAGGGCCAGAAAACACACACACACACACACACACACACACACACACACACACACACACACACACACACTTGAGTAGAATGCATGAATTTGGTGTTTAAATGGTTATTAATTGCGCAACAAAAACCTACAACACAAAGTAAATAATTTATAAGCGAACATTAAAGCAGAAAAGCCTATTTTTATATGTTTGTTTCGTTTTATTACCAAGTTCCCTTTTCTGTCATTCCATTCAATTATTTTACCAAAGCCCCAAAATGCTATAATTTTGGGGGGGAAAGGACGTGCAAAGCTCCTTTGAAATATCATAAAAATAATATTTTATTTTTATTTTCAAATAACCAGTATAATGACATTTACAAATTATTTCGTTCAATGTGTTAGGTCAGGAAAAAAAGTCATTTTCATACATAAAAAAATACTTTAATTTATTTTAAATAACCAGTTTAACTACATTTATAAATGATTTCGTTAAATGTGTGAAATCAAAATAAAATTAAATGTGTGAAATCAAAATAAAATGTCGCTTTCATACATTTAAAAAAAAACATTTTAGATTTTTTTAAATAACTAGTTGAACATTTGTCGCGTTCCTACATTAAAATAACAACATGATCACCAAAAAAACAAGTGCACGTACTTCAGTAAAAAACGATTTAAGATTAAATTAATTCGTCTTCTGCACAAACATTTGTTTTGACAGCTTCTGTCTAAAAATATGGAGGCAGAATTAACGAACAATCTGCCAGGCCTGTTCAAAAAGTATTAATACCGAGATAATAATAATAACAATAATAAGGCCTGTCAATCAATGCACAACCATAAATAATACAAAAATAACGTCTCTTGAAAGTCAACAAACACACACACACACACACACACACACACACACACACACACACACACACACACACACACACACACACACACACACACACAGAGTGGAGCCCCTCATTAACATTCTCTTTGCAGATTCCTTTCTGGGAAAGCAAAATGTTCTCCGGGCGGGGAAAAAGGCTTTCGGGTGGCCAGGGGCGCTCATAGACGGGGGCGAGCCCGAGGCGACACTGCGACCTCCCGCAGTGGTCGTGGAACACGCACGCACGCACGCACGCACACACGCCCGCACGCACGCACACACACACACCCGCACGCACGCACGCACACACACACACACACACACACACACACACACACACACACACACACACACACTTGTGAAATGCTCGTGCAGCTCAGCAGGCTTCGAGGAGGCCAAAATGTCTCTTAAGTGGTTTTTAAAAGCAAAAAAGCTAGAGAATATTTACATGATTTAAAAGAATGACAAAAAAGAACAAACGCATTTTTTGCACAGTCATGAAAATAATTTAGCATTTCTGTCGGGTTTTTCTTTTCTTTTCTTCTGGTTTGTATTTGGGCAAAATCTCCTAGAAAACAGGAAATGGTGCAGCTATATTTTGCAATGAAGAAATCAACAAAAGATGAATCCCAAACATGACAAATAGCCATGAAGATGTAAAGAAAACAAACAAGTCATTGGACACAGCAGGAAGAATGAAATGTGCAAAAATAGTTCTTACAAGTTGTTTTTTTAATACTTTTGTCTTAAGATGCTGGAAGCAAAATCAAATATCTTCTTTGACAACAACAATGTTTACAACAATACAAACAAACAAGCACAAATGTGACTATGATCTACTAATACTGTTTATGATCAGTAGAAAGTCATGTGACTATGATCTACTAATACTGTTTATGATCAGTAGAAAGTCACTGCAGCAATTTAGTGGTGAAAAATGTGCACAGAAGCTTGTGGATGGCTAGCAAAAGCACCTTATTGCAGGTAAACTTGCCAAGGTCACATGGAAGCAAATATGAACATTGCTGTACGTATACTTTTGACACAAATATGAACATTGCTGTATGTATACTTTTGACACAAATATGAACATTGCTGTACGTATACTTTTGACACAAATATGAACATTGCTGTACGTATACTTTTGACACAGCACATTTTCAGTAGAGACATAATAAATTCATCAAAGAAGCAAAGTTCATGAGTGTTTTTTGTGAGCAACAAGTATGTGCTCCAATCACTACATCACAAACACATAAGTCATGACATCATTTTCTTTACAAGTGTACCTACACTTTTGACCACCACTATCTATTGGTAGATAATGGATGTACATGTGGGTGGATCCATGGGGAGATTTATGAGTAGATCAATGGACACATCTATTGGTAGATCTGTTATTATATTGAGGGGATATAAGTATATCTAGAGGTAGATTAATGGGTACATCTACATGTAGATCAATGGATGTATTTACAGGTACATTATTGGGACAAGCAGTAGTAAATGGAGGGATGGATGGATGGATTACTGGGTGGTTCCATGGTTAGATGAATGGGTGGTTCCATGGTTAGATGAATGGGTGGTTCCATGGTTAGATGAATGGGTGGTTCCATGGTTAGATGAATGGGTGGTTCCATGGTTAGATGAATGGGTGGTTCCATGGTTAGATGAATGGGTGGTTCCATGGGTATATTCATGCACATCTTAGCTCCGTGCAGTAGCTGACCAAACATATTAGTGTAATATATAATAAGTATAGTAAACATTTGGAGCATTTATAGTATCAGTTGTCTATATAATTGTAATAAGTACACCTCTGCAAATCATTGTCCGAAAAAACCAAAAGAAACGTGGATCAATTAACAAATAACTTTATTAACATTGTTTTCAGTGTGTAACAAAAAAGATTTGTTTGTTTAAAGAATGAAATCCTTATTTAAACTCCAAACATTTTTGACCAAGTTGAGTCATTTGATAGTAAAAATGTTGATAAACTCCATTAAAAAAATATCATTCATTAACTCAGGAGTACAGTATATACAACATTTTAATCTATAAAATAAAAATGAATCAAACAAGGTGCGCCAATTTTTGACTTTTTGAAGCAAATTGTGAAAATTAGGATTCATGTCTACGATGAGCAGGTTTTGTAGTGCATGATACTGATAAAGCATGTACCGAGGGGCCTGCGACTGGAGAAGAACTGCTATGCCCAGATCACACCGAGTTTATGTGAAGAAGCGCATGGAAATGTTTCCAAGCCCCTTCCTGCTCCGCCACTGACAAGTGGAGATTGTCCTGAAGTAACTGCTGTGCTGCTCTTGCAAGGCAGACGTGCTGCTAACTGCTGTGGTGCTAACTGCTGTGGTGCTAACTGCTGTGGTGCTAACTGCTGTGCTGCTAACTGCTGTGCTGCTCTTGCAAGGCAGACGTGCTGCTAACTGCTGTGGTGCTAACTGCTGTGGTGCTAACTGCTGTGCTGCTAACTGCTGTGCTGCTCTTGCAAGGCAGACGTGCTGCTAACTGCTGTGGTGCTAACTGCTGTGGTGCTAACTGCTGTGCTGCTAACTGCTGTGCTGCTCTTGCAAGGCAGACGTGCTGCTAACTGCTGTGGTGCTAACTGCTGTGCTGCTAACTGCTGTGCTGCTCTTGCAAGGCAGACGTGCTGCTAACTGCTGGTGCTAACTGCTGTGCTGCTAACTGCTGTGCTGCTAACTGCTGTGGTGCTGCTGTGCTGCTAACTGCTGTGGTGCTAACTGCTGTGGTGCTGCTGTGCTGCTAACTGCTGTGCTGCTAACTGCTGTGCTGCTCTTGCAAGGCAGACGTGCTGCTCAGGGAGATTTGCAAATATATGTCACTTTTGCTAAATCATCTCTTTCCCTTCAAGTGTTGTGCTCCAATCAGGGCTTCTCAGCCTTTTTCACAACTTCCCCACTCCAGATCATATCACCAGTGAATGAATAATCTTACTCCTCATTTGAATCATCCAACATACTTAGAGTCTAACAGGATAAACCTTGTCACATGATCTGAAAGCATGTGTTCTTCATCAATGTCAGGCTGATCACAGACAGAAATACTCATAAAATACTGCAAAAAAAAGGCACTCATAAAAGATGATGAAAAATGTCTATACAAATATGTGGCGCTTAAATTAATAAGTTGTAACTCCATTAATAGAAAGTAATATTGAATGTTTCTGAAATATACTGTCAATAAAATTGAAGTGCAAATGAAAATACAGCTTTAGTGGTCATTTGTGCGCTTAAAACAATCATTCCTATCTCTCCCGGTGTCAGTTAGTCCAGAACGCGGCAGCAGGACTTTTAACAGAGGCCAGGAAACGCCAGAAATATAACCACAATCCTTCAGAGTCTGCACTGGCTCCCTGGTCACTTTAGAACTGATTTTAAAACCTTGCTCTTTGTTTTTAAATCTGTACATGTACTGGCACCCCATTTCATCTCGGACCTCATCCAAACTTACAATCCTGGTCCGAGAGCCAGTTCCAGCTCGTGGTGTCCAAGACCAGACTTAAAACCAGGGGAGACAGGACCTGCTCTGTGGTCGGCCCTAAACTCTGGAACACTCTGCCCCTCCATGTTCAAACTGCTCCCACAGTGGACTCTTTTAAGTCTCGTCTTAAGACCCACTTTTATTCTTCTGTGGTCCTCTGTTTTAAAATGGGATTTCTAGTTACTGTTAATTGCTTTCACCCTTAAAATCGTTTTTAATCATATTGTTTTTGTATTGGTTATTTATTCATTATTATCTATTATTATTTATTTATGTTTTTATTCAGTCATTGGTGGAGCTCAGGATAGTATTTGAATGTTGTTTTTAATATTGTTGTGCAGCACTTTGGAAACATGTTGTTGTTTAAATGTGTTATATAAATAAAGTGGATTGGGTTGGATTCAATTCGACCCAGGAGCACAATATGTAAAACTCTAACTTCCCAAATAGAAATGATTACGATGATGTCATAGATGAAATGTTTGATGTTGTCATGACAACCGAGTAGAGACCCCAGGTATGTTTTAGGCGGCCCTCTATGTAGGGCTGCCCTAACCATGGCAACGCTGCATTCCAAAACTATTGAAAAAAATAATCAAAAATGGTTTTACAGGATTAAAGTGTGAAGAAAAACAAGGGGGGGGGGGGTGGGGGGCAAACAGCATTTTGCCGTGTGTGCCACTAGATGTGTGATTGTGAGGCTCATCAACCACCTCTTGGAAACAACACTCACTTTCTTCACCAATGTTTGGATTTGTATTGCTTTGTGTTCTACAGTGCAGCTTCTTCTACAATAAAAATGTTGACTTCAATCACCTGTGTCAGCTGACCACTTCCTGCCTCTGGCCAGGCCGCCATGTGAAAAACACAAGAGAAGAAAAAGATGAAAAAATGTCACCGAGGCCTCGTCCAATGGGGTTGAGTCTTGCTGGCGTGCGCTCTAGCCCCCGTGCAGTGTGGAGATAAACACCACCGTGTCCTGCTCCTGCAGGCGGTAGTCCAGCTCCCCCTAAGGGCCCAGGACAGGTCAGGTCAGGGCTTCGTGTCAACAGGAGGAACCACGGGACATGTGTGTGTGTGTGTGTGTGTGTGTGTGTACACATTAGTTTGGGTGCTGTGGTTTTGAAAGGACAAATCTCACCATGAGCTCCCAGTCGGCGTCGTTGATCAGCACCAGAATGCCGGGTCTCCTGCGTGTCCAGGTAAAGGTAGATGTGATGCAGTGAAACAGTGGTGATATCATACACATATAGACAGAAAAGACAGTGAAAGGCTCAAATAAACTAGATATCTGGGTGTAATACTGGGTGATAAATGAACTGTCAAAAATATACAACATCAAGTAGCAAGAAACATGTCAATAATGAATAAAGCTAAACATGTTTTGGCCCAAAAATGTCTCTATTGCTCACTTACATGTCTGACTTATTGTGTAGAAATATAGGAAATAACTACAAATGTGCTATTTATTTACTAACTGTGTTCCAAAAAAGAAGACTTACAATAATACATCATGTTGTACATACAGAACAAAAAGACACTTTATTTATTCATTCAAAATTGTTGAAATTCTACAATTTGGTAAAATTGCCAAAATGTAAAATGATG
>NC_084618.1:1027198-1036323 GCF_033978795.1 Nerophis ophidion | reverse complement strand
GACATCAATCTCTAAAGGATATCACCACATGGGCTCAGGAACACTTCAGAAAACCACTGTCACGAAATACAGTTTGTCGCTACATCTGTAAGTGCAAGTTAAAGCTGTACTATGCAGAGCGAAAGCCATTTATTAACAACATCCAGAAACGCCGCCGGCTTTTCTGGGCCCGAGATTATCTGAGATGGACTGATGCAAAGTGGAAAAGTGTTCTGCGGTCTGAGGAGTCCACATTTCAAATTGTTTTTGGAAATTTTCGACATTGTTTAACCCGGACCAAAGGGGAAGCGAACCATCCAGACTGTTATGGACACAAAGTGTAAAAGCCAGCATGTGTGATGGTATGGGGGTGCATTAGTGCCCAAGGCATGGGTAACTTACACATCTGTGAAGGCACCATTAATGCTGAAAGGTACATACAGGTTTTGGAACAACATATGCTGCAATCTAAGTGCCGTCTTTTTCATGGACGCCCCTGCTTATTTCAGCAAAACAATGCCAAGCAACATGTTACAACAGCGCGGCTTCATAGTAAAAGAGTGCGGCTACTTTCCTGGCCCGCCTGCAGTCCAGACCTGTCTCCCATGGAAAATGTGTAGCGCTTTATGAAGTGTAAAATAGGACAGCGGAGACCCCGGACTGTTGAAGGACTGAAGCTCTACATAAAACAAGAATGGGAAAGAATTCCACTTTCAAAGCTTCAACAATTAGTTTCCTCAGTTCCCAAACGTTTATTGAGTGTTGTTAAAAGAAAAGGTGATGTAACACAGTGGTGAACATGCCCTTTCCCAACTACTTTGGCACGTGTTGCAGCCATGAAATTCTAAGTTAATTATTATTTGCAAAAAAAAAATAAAGTTTATGAGTTTGAACATCAAATATGTTGTCTTTGTAGCATATTCAACTGAATATGGCTTGAAAAGGATTTGCAAATCATTGTATTTTGTTTATATTTACATCTAACACAATTTCCCAACTCATATGGAAACGGGCTTTGTATTTTAATTTTATGAATCAAAACTCATTAACAATCATATAAGTAACTAGAATTGCCACACCAGCCCGTCGCCTCTCACTGCCGGCAATGCCAGAGTGGAAGAGAGTCCAGCCCCCCCTCGAGAAAAACTGGTTCCAGAGCCCTTGCTGTGCGTCGAGGTGAGTCCGACTAGATCCAGCCGGAACTTCTCCACCTGGCGCACTAGCTCAGGCTCCTTCCCCCCCCAGCGAGGTGATGTTCCACATCCCAAGAGCTAGCTTATGTAGCCGAGGATGGGAGCGCCATGTGCCCTGCTGTCGACTGCCGCCCAGCTCACCTCTATGGCCCCCTCCCATGAGTGGGGAGCCCATTGGAGGGGCACCCACGTTGCCTCTTCGGGCCCCACGGGGACAGCCATCGTGTCCCACCTCCCGTCCTTGCTCCAGAGGGGGGGCCCCGGTGACCCACGTCAGCAGGCGAGGGAAATCTGGGTCCTTTGCTTTTATTTTTCATAGAGATCTTTGAGCTGCTCTTTGTCTGATCCCTCACCTAGGACCTGTTTGTCTTGGGAGACCCTACCAGGGGGCATGAAAGCCCCGGGACAACATAGCTCCTAGGATCATGCACACTCCTCTACCACCATAGGGTGGCAGCTCAGAGAGGAGAGGAAGTGGATTTTTTATGCATTGTAAATATGAAATAAATGCTCTTACAAGGGAGCCTATTGGAGTGTCTCCATTCTGCCTATAAAGCCCTTACAACACACCCAAACACCTCCATCACGCTATTGGAGTGTCTCCATTCTGCCTATAAAGCCCTTACAACCTCCATCACGCTATTGGAGTGTCTCCATTCTGCCTATAAAGCCCTTACAACACACCCAAACACCTCCATCACGCTTTTACATACATGATTATATCATTTTAAGCACACATTCATTTCAAATACACATCACAACATTCACTTGTTTGTCCAACTGCACACTTTATGAGAGCCAACAAACATAATAAAACATCACTTACTGTACAATGTCTGCTCTTATTTGCATGCCGACTGCTCGTATCTTCAAATATTCCCATTTACATGAAGGATGACTCATAATCCTCGCCAAGAAAATGGGGTTGGAACCAGGCGTCTTTTCATGTCCTTCTCGCCATTCCCGGGTCTAAATTGGCTGTCAAAGTGTACCAACTTGTGGGAATACCTAGTCAGTCTTCTACTGTCCAAATGAGAGGCACGATTTATGATCTAGAATCGCCGCTAGAAATAGTTTGTCTGTATTAGCACTGATAACAATGTCACTAATACTCGCTTATATTCAAGTCACCAAATGTATTGTTGGCGCTTTTTGGATGTTTTTATTGGCTTTTATGTAAGCACTCTTTTATTTAAAGGTTAGAATGAATTTTAAAAGTCCATCCGTCGTCATGCAGCATTACAAAAAAAATGTGCACTTCCTCTTCAAGTGATAAAAAGGCTTTATATTTAATATCATTTTATATACAAACTTTTGTTTTTCAGCACATAAACAGTTCTCCTTGAAACAAAGTACATGCTATGTTTTCATGCATGCATAGTAGGACTTCAAAAGGCTACTGCAGTGCTGTTACTCTTCGTGTAGTTAGTGCCATAAAGGCCCACCTTGTCCAGCCTCACCTTTTACAGTTCTCTTTCTGCCATTCTCCTTTGTGTGTGCGTGCGTGCGTCTGTGTGTGAGTGTGTGTGTGTGTGTGCGTGCGTGCGTGCGTGCGTGCGTGCGTCTGTGTGTGTGTATGTGTGTGTGTGCGTGCGTGCGTGCGTGCGTGCGTGCGTGCGTGTGTGTGTGTGTGTGTGTGTGTCATAAAAGAAGCAATAAAAGCCTCTCAAAGGCTTCTAAGGTGTTCCAAGAGTGCAGTTGGGGTTCGCCCCCCAAGGCCTTTATATATTTATTTATTTATTTTTACTGTCGTCATTTCTCCTGGCGCGGTCCTTAGAAACACTTTTTTTTAAAGTCAACCTGGGGGAATCCCATCTTAGCCAAGTGGCGCTCATTACTAGGAGAAGTATTGTTATTTGGATGAAACAGGCATGACACTGGGGTTACCATGACGACGCCGAGACAAAAGTTGACCAGAGGAGGGAATGTTGACAGAGATAGGACCTTGTTGCACTGCCTGACCCGTGTGTGTGTGTGTGTGTGTGTGTGTGTGTGTGTGTGTGTGTGTGTGTGTGTGTGTGTGTGTGTGTGTGTGTGTGTGTGTGTGTGTGTGTGTGTGTGTGTGTGTGTGTGTGATCACAGGGCGTAATGTTTGCCTCATATTATAAGCGAGTTCCTGAAAAAGATTGAGACTTTTTTTAGCTTCCATTGACCTTCTTTTACCTTCTATTTAAGTTGTTTTACTTTCTTTTACCTTCTAATTACCTTTTGTTTAAGATGTTTTACTTACTTTTATATTTGGTTTGCCTTCTAATGACTTTACTTTACCTTCTATTTAACAAGTTTTACTTACTTTTACCTTTTATTTACCTTGTTGCTACCTTCTTTTACGTTCTATTTACCTTCCGTTAATCTTATTTTAGCCTCTAAATACCCTTTTTTTACCTTCAATTGACTCTTGACCTTCTTTTACCCTCTTTTACCTTCTATATTACTTGTTTTTACTTTTCTCTACCTTCTGATTACCTTCATTTACTTAACATTGATCTTCTTTAGCTTTTATTTACCTTCTCATACCTTTTCAAGATACATTTTTATAAGGTACGTTTAAATGATTAATTGAATAGAACATAGCTGAGATAGGCGCCAGCGACCCCAAAAGGGAATAAGCGGTAGGAAATGGATGGATGGATTATATATTTGTTCCAATTGAATTAATCGGTTAATTGTTGCGGCCTTATTATTATTATTATTATTAATATAAAAAAATGCCTGCTTAAGCAGAGGTACACGGCCTTTGTGGACATAACATTTGCAAGTGAAATGTGATTTTCTCTGAATACTGAGTCAGTTTATGTTGACGTGTTGTATGGCTGCATCAACGCTTCCATGCATTTGTTGAGAAAAAAGCTTTGATTTCTATCCTGTGGTTTCCATGCATGGTTTAAAGTGTGTAAGTAAAAGGTAGTGGAATGTTAACTAGGTGGACATAGTGTGTGAAAAAAGGTTTATTTCTATTTATTCCCCCTAAAATATACATTAAGGTTATAAAGTTCTCTTTATCCGATTATTCGGTTTATGGTACAAGCTAATGGATAGTTTACTAAAGTAATTGTTAGCGTGTTCAACGACTGCATTCTAGTTAAACAGCATTAGGGGGTGACTTTCTGTTCAGTGCAAGCTAAAGCTTAATTAGTTCTGTGACGGAGCTCTTAACTCCAAACACTTGTATGACAAATCACCATCTCCCAATGACATGAATTGAAATCAATTGAATCCCCCAGAACATCCCAATTTCAACGTGGCACGTGCCTTTTAAAAGGACTTTGAGATAATAAATATTGTACAATGTGACAGAGTGCAAACAGGTTGAGTGTTTTTATGAAGTAGCAGAGTATTTACTAGGGGTGTGAATCTTTGGACGCCCCACGATTCCATTGGACTCCTGGGGCCACCATTCCATCAAGAATCCATTCTGGATTTCACATGATTCTCCATTCAAAGCCATTCCTGCAATGCATTATTTAGTGTAAGAATTATTATGACACCCTTTCCAAACAAATGAGATAAGTTGTTTACATGTAGATGGCCTAAACATCTCTTTTTATTTGTAATATTTTAAAAATAAAATGTAATCTATTTTTGGAAATTAAGTTAAGTTCAAGTGAAAGTAGCAATGATAGTCTCACACACACACACACACACACACACACACACACACACACACACACACACACACACACACTAGGTGTGGTGAAATGTGTCCTCTGCATTTGACCCACCCCCTTGTTCACCCCCTGAGAGGTGAGGGGAGCAGGAGCAGCAGCGTGCACCGCGCTCGGGACTAATTTGGTGATTTAACCCCCAATTCCAAGCCTTGATGCTGAATACCAAGCAGGGAGGTAATGGCTCCCATGTTTATAGTCTTTGGTATGACTCGGCCGGGGTTTGAACTCACAACCTACCCATCTCAGGGCGGACACTCTAACCACTAGGCCACTGAGTAGGTCAATTTAGAAATCGACCTACTAAATAAATAAATAATAAATGGATTTATAAATGTATAAATCCATTTAAAAATCTGGATGAATAAAAATGGGGATTTATATATGAATCATTTTTTGTGTACACCCTCACTACTTACCTAAAGAGAATGGTCTTCTCACGGTATGTCCTTTCTAGTTGGTTCTCCATCAAACACACCATCAGCAGCTTCTCTGTACTTTCATGGATAAATATTGAGATGATTTTAAAGTCCTTGACTGGCAGTGCGATACTTCACTAGGTTAGCTAGCTACACACTCTTTTTGATGATTTTTTTCTTTAATTCAATGAACATCATCCAATTTTTCTTCTTTTTCTTCTTCACACTCGCCATATACCTTCTCATTTTTGGGAAAAAAAAATGTTTATATAAGCTACGGGATCCAAATTTTTCCACCAAGGGGCGCATATTAATATATATATATATATACATATATATGTATGTATATATACGGTATATATATATATAAGAATATATACGGTATGTATGTATATACATACACACATATGTATATATGTATATATATATATATATATACATACGTATATATATGTGTATATATACACATACGTATATATATACATATATGTATGTATGTATATACCGTATATATATATATATATATGTATATATACGGTATGTATGTATATACATACACACATACGTATATATGTATATATATACATACGTATGTATAAATATATGTATATATATACATTCGTATATATAAATATATGTATATATATACATACGTATATATATGTGTATATATACATATGTATATATACATACATACATATATATGTATATATATACATAGATACATACATACTTATATATGTATATATATACATAGATACATACATATATGTATATATGTGTGTTTATATATATATACATACATGTATATATGTGTGTATGTATATATATACTGTATATATATATGTATACATACAGTACATGTTGACACAATTATATTGTGTCAACATGTTTATTTATATATGAATAATAAACATGTTTATTTTGCATAAATATATACATATGTATATAAATACATATATATATATATATATATATATACGTGTGTGTGTGTGTGTGTGTGTGTGTGTGTATAATAAACATGTTGACAATAAAATTGTGACAAATTGTATTATTAATAATAATTGCTATAAACATTTAATCTTTTCACATTACATTTCATATTTTTGCTCTTTTTTTCTTAAATTTTTAATGTTCTTGTTTTTTTTTTTTAACAATATGTTGTGGGCCTTTTCCTTTAAGAATATAATATTGATTTATTAAATTCTGCCTGTACAGAAATATCACTGTTCATCATACTTTCCCTTTTTAATGTAATTGTTGTCATTTTTCAAGGTAATTAATTGATCAGTTAATAGCATTTTTTCAAATAATTTAATTGACTACTTGGCTTATATTTGTATTTTTATATTTAGAGAGCTTGAAACATTGTTACTGTTTTAATATCCAATATGCTGCGAGACAAAAACATTTGAGCGGTTGTCCGCAAATAATTTGCATCCAAATTTCTGCTTTTCTTTTTACATTATGTATTCATGATCAGTTTTTTCCTTCATTTGTACTCTTTTTTTATTTATTTATTTTTTCCCTCCAATAATATGCACTTTGGACTACAAGCTAACACTAAAACATATAGAGCTCTTTTAAAGTGACACGTATTTACCCTATTTTGCTGACTAGAAAGCTCACAAATATACAAGCCACAGCCACTAAATTATAAAATTAAAACATATTGTTCCGTATACAAGCTGCAGATGTATATGTTGAGAAATGAGAAAGATTTTGTAAATGTTTATTTACATACCTTCATTGTTTTCAAACAGTGTCTGTGAGACGGCAGTAAAATGGATGATCAAACAAAACAGAAGTCTCCAATCAGCCAAATGGACTCAATAACTCCACGTTTTGCTGAATTTACTGAGGAATTTGTGAAACCAAAACAGTACAAAAAGAATGTGATTGTAAGTTAATAATGCTAACAGACACCTCGTGTTAGAATATTTGCTCATGCTAACAGCCCTAGCTTGCTTACATTACGATAGCTCGTACAACTATGCATGAAAACACTCCTACAGACATCACACATGGGGCGCTTTAGTAAGTAAGAATTGTTTTAGTTGTAAAACTTACAAACGTGGCTTGGAGTGATGAAATGAAGAATCCATACGAGCTATGGATGGCGAGAAGACGGAACAGCACTTGTGCTTCTGCTTGATAGCTCGGTCTAAACAGAAGGGCACCGCAGCAACTCATCCAAAAGATAACGTCATAGCACAAGCAATAACGGCCAAGAAAAAATCCATGAATTAGCCGCACCTTTTTTTAAGCCGCAGGGATCAAAGCGTGGGGGAAAAGTAACGGCTAATAGTCTGTAAAAAAACAGTATATGATCAGACAAGCAGGTTTCCTTTCTAACATATAGTGTGTGTGTGTGTGTTTGTGCGTGCGTGCGTGCGTGCGAGTGTGTGTGTGTGTGTGTGTGTGAGTGTGTGTGAGTGTGAGTGTGAGTGTGAGAGTGAGTGTGTGTGTGTGTGTGTGTGTGTGTGTGTGTGTGTGTGTGTGTGTGTGTGTGTGTGTGTGTGTGTGTGTGTGTGCGCGTGTGTGCGTGCGTGGCGTGCGTGCGTGTGTGGTGTGCGCGGAAGGCAAATATAATTGCTTGAGAATCCTTCTTATTTCTCTGTGACCCCAGCCGGTGATTGATGACCCTCGACTGAAAGAACCCCGCCCCCACTTGCTCCCTTTAACTCCTCACTGACACACACACACACACACACACATATGGATATACATACACCCCCTTGTCCCCCAATGGTCTGGGGGGGGGTGTCCTCCCGTTTTGTACATCAGCCCAAAGATGGATCGCTGGCCGCCCCCCAACGCCGCGTCCATCATATTCGCTCAAAGGAAGGCGAATAGGGCGTCTACCGCGGGGGGCAAAAAAAGCCAGGGTGGTTTTGAACGTGCGTCAAAATGGCGCCCTTTTCCCCTCCGCGGTGTCTCCTTCCCACGCATGCAGCGCCGCCATCCCAGGATGCACAGCGAGGCCGTGACGCATCAGCCCCCGCCCTCGCTCATGTCCCATTTTGTTTTATCACCGCGTCCTTGTTCTTACCCTGCTCACCTTTTTACATCACACACACACACACACACACACACCGCACTTTAAATGAGCTGCCGGCGCTGTTAAATCTTCTATTTTAGGCCGGGACTTGAAATGATGGCGTTTGCGGGCGGAGGAGGGGAAAATGTCAAGACAAAAAGTCTTGGGACGGTCACGGTGCAGAAACGCACAAAAAGACTGTTTTTTAGCCCTGCAGGAGGTCTTTAAACTTAGGTACACTTGCCCCATACCACACTAACACACCTGGCTTTTCAACAGCTATTAAACATGCAGCGTGCATTACCTCACAACAAACATTATCTATACACCTTACCTAATCATAAACATGTTGGTCTTCATGATAACAAACATGGATGACACTGTCACTGCTGCACATTATCTATACTCTCTAATTAATAATAAACATGTTGGTCTTTATAATAACAAACATTATGTATACACCCTAATTAATAACAAACATGTTGGTCTTTATAATAACAAACATTATGTATACACCCTACTTAATAATAAACATGGCTGACGGTGTCAAACCAAACTGGTGTACTATTTTACAGGTGAATGTTGTGTGTGTGTGTGTGTGTGTGTGTGTGTGTGTGTGTGTGTGTGTGTGTGTGTGTGTGTGTGTGTGTGTGTGCGCTTGTGTATGCTTAAAAAAAGAAAAGTGCTATCACTACACAATACTGCAGTTGACATTACTCACCAAGGCTTGTGCTGCGCACACACACACACACACACACACACACACACACACACGCACGCCTGACAGGTAGCGCTTTAAATTTCCCTTTTTCCTTTGTTGTCTACATTT
>NC_084618.1:912198-1022198 GCF_033978795.1 Nerophis ophidion | reverse complement strand
TGGAATGCAGCGTTGCCATGGTTAGGGCAGCCCTACATAGAGGGCCGCCTAAAACATACCTGGGGTCTCTACTCGGTTGTCATGACAACATCAAACATTTCATCTATGACATCATCGTAATCATTTCTATTTGGGAAGTTAGAGTTTTACATATTGTGCTCCTGGGTCGAATTGAATCCAACCCAATCCACTTTATTTATATAACACATTTAAACAACAACATGTTTCCAAAGTGCTGCACAACAATATTAAAAACAACATTCAAATACTATCCTGAGCTCCACCAATGACTGAATAAAAACATAAATAAATAATAATAGATAATAATGAATAAATAACCAATACAAAAACAATATGATTAAAAACGATTTTAAGGGTGAAAGCAATTAACAGTAACTAGAAATCCCATTTTAAAACAGAGGACCACAGAAGAATAAAAGTGGGTCTTAAGACGAGACTTAAAAGAGTCCACTGTGGGAGCAGTTTGAACATGGAGGGGCAGAGTGTTCCAGAGTTTAGGGCCGACCACAGAGCAGGTCCTGTCTCCCCTGGTTTTAAGTCTGGTCTTGGACACCACGAGCTGGAACTGGCTCTCGGACCAGGATTGTAAGTTTGGATGAGGTCCGAGATGAAATGTGGTGCCAGTACATGTACAGATTTAAAAACAAAGAGCAAGGTTTTAAAATCAGTTCTAAAGTGACCAGGGAGCCAGTGCAGACTCTGAAGGATTGTGGTTATATTTCTGGCGTTTCCTGGCCTCTGTTAAAAGTCCTGCTGCCGCGTTCTGGACTAACTGACACCGGGAGAGATAGGAATGATTGTTTTAAGCGCACAAATGACCACTAAAGCTGTATTTTCATTTGCACTTCAATTTTATTGACAGTATATTTCAGAAACATTCAATATTACTTTCTATTAATGGAGTTACAACTTATTCATTTAAGCGCCACATATTTGCATAGCCATTTTTCATCATCTTTTATGAGTGCCTTTTTTTTGCAGTATTTTATGAGTATTTCTGTCTGTGATCAGCCTGACATTGATGAAGAACACATGCTTTCAGATCATGTGACAAGGTTTATCCTGTTAGACTCTAAGTATGTTGGATGATTCAAATGAGGAGTAAGATTATTCATTCACTGGTGATATGATCTGGAGTGGGGAAGTTGTGAAAAAGGCTGAGAAGCCCTGATTGGAGCACAACACTTGAAGGGAAAGAGATGATTTAGCAAAAGTGACATCCATTTGCAAATCTCCCTGAGCAGCACGTCTGCCTTGCAAGAGCAGCACAGCAGTTAGCAGCACAGCAGTTAGCAGCTCAGCAGTTAGCACCACAGCAGTTAGCACCAGCAGTTAGCAGCACGTCTGCCTTGCAAGAGCAGCACAGCAGTTAGCAGCACAGCAGTTAGCAGCACAGCAGCACCACAGCAGTTAGCACCACAGCAGTTAGCAGCACAGCAGCACCACAGCAGTTAGCAGCACAGCAGTTAGCAGCACAGCAGTTAGCACCAGCAGTTAGCAGCACGTCTGCCTTGCAAGAGCAGCACAGCAGTTAGCAGCACAGCAGTTAGCAGCACAGCAGCACCACAGCAGTTAGCACCACAGCAGTTAGCAGCACAGCAGTTAGCAGCACAGCAGTTAGCACCAGCAGTTAGCAGCACGTCTGCCTTGCAAGAGCAGCACAGCAGTTAGCAGCACAGCAGTTAGCAGCACAGCAGCACCACAGCAGTTAGCACCACAGCAGTTAGCAGCACAGCAGCACCACAGCAGTTAGCAGCACAGCAGTTAGCAGCACAGCAGTTAGCACCAGCAGTTAGCAGCACGTCTGCCTTGCAAGAGCAGCACAGCAGTTAGCAGCACAGCAGTTAGCAGCACAGCAGTTAGCACCACAGCAGTTAGCAGCACGTCTGCCTTGCAAGAGCAGCACAGCAGTTAGCAGCACAGCAGTTAGCACCACAGCAGTTAGCACCACAGCAGTTAGCAACACGTCTGCCTTGCAAGAGCAGCACAGCAGTTAGCAGCACAGCAGTTAGCACCACAGCAGTTAGCACCACAGCAGTTAGCACCACAGCAGTTAGCAGCACGTCTGCCTTGCAAGAGCAGCACAGCAGTTAGCAGCACAGCAGTTAGCACCACAGCAGTTAGCACCACAGCAGTTAGCAGCACGTCTGCCTTGCAAGAGCAGCACAGCAGTTACTTCAGGACAATCTCCACTTGTCAGTGGCGGAGCAGGAAGGGGCTTGGAAACATTTCCATGCGCTTCTTCACATAAACTCGGTGTGATCTGGGCATAGCAGTTCTTCTCCAGTCGCAGGCCCCTCGGTACATGCTTTATCAGTATCATGCACTACAAAACCTGCTCATCGTAGACATGAATCCTAATTTTCACAATTTGCTTCAAAAAGTCAAAAATTGGCGCACCTTGTTTGATTCATTTTTATTTTATAGATTAAAATGTTGTATATACTGTACTCCTGAGTTAATGAATGATATTTTTTTTAATGGAGTTTATCAACATTTTTACTATCAAATGACTCAACTTGGTCAAAAATGTTTGGAGTTTAAATAAGGATTTCATTCTTTAAACAAACAAATCTTTTTTGTTACACACTGAAAACAATGTTAATAAAGTTATTTGTTAATTGATCCACGTTTCTTTTTGTTTTTTCGGACAATGATTTGCAGAGGTGTACTTATTACAATTATATAGACAACTGATACTATAAATGCTCCAAATGTTTACTATACTTATTATATATTACACTAATATGTTTGGTCAGCTACTGCACGGAGCTAAGATGTGCATGAATATACCCATGGAACCACCCATTCATCTAACCATGGAACCACCCATTCATCTAACCATGGAACCACCCATTCATCTAACCATGGAACCACCCATTCATCTAACCATGGAACCACCCATTCATCTAACCATGGAACCACCCATTCATCCAACCACGGAACCACCCATTCATCTAACCATGGAACCACCCATTCATCTAATCATGGAACCACCCATTCATCTAACCATGGAACCACCCATTCATCCAACCATGGAACCACCCATTCATCTAACCATGGAACCACCCATTCATCTAACCATGGAACCACCCATTCATCTAACCATGGAACCACCCATTAATCCAGCCATGGAACCACCCATTCATCTAACCATGGAACCACCCATTCATCTAACCATGGAACCACCCATTCATCTAACCATGGAACCACCCATTCATCTAACCATGGAACCACCCATTCATCCAACCATGGAACCACCCATTCATCTAACCATGGAACCACCCATTCATCCAACCATGGAACCACCCATTCATCTAACCATGGAACCACCCATTCATCTAACCATGGAACCACCCATTCATCTAACCACGGAACCACCCATTCATCTACCCATGGAACCACCCATTCATCTAACCATGGAACCACCCATTCATCTAACCATGGAACCACCCATTCATCTAACCATGGAACCACCCATTCATCTAACCATGGAACCACCCAGTAATCCATCCATCCATCCCTCCATTTACTACCGCTTGTCCCAATAATGTACCTGTAAATACATCCATTGATCTACATCTAGATGTACCCATTAATCTACCTCTAGATATACTTATATCCCCTCAATATAATAACAGATCCACCAATAGATGTATTCATTGATCTACTCATAAATCTCCCCATGGATCCACCCACATGTACATCCATTATCTACCAATAGATAGTGGTGGTCAAAAGTGTAGGTACACTTGTAAAGAAGATGATGTCATGACTTTCCAATCATGTTTGTGATGTAGTGATTGGAGCACATACTTGTTGCTCACAAAAAACATTCATGAACTTTGCTTCTTTGATGAATTTATTATGTCTCTACTGAAAATGTGCTGTGTCAAAAGTATACATACAGCAATGTTCATATTTGTGTCAAAAGTATACGTACAGCAATGTTCATATTTGTGTCAAAAGTATACATACAGCAATGTTCATATTTGTGTCAAAAGTATACGTACAGCAATGTTCATATTTGCTTCCATGTGACCTTGGCAAGTTTACCTGCAATAAGGTGCTTTTGCTAGCCATCCACAAGCTTCTGTGCACATTTTTCACCACTAAATTGCTGCAGTGACTTTCTACTGATCATAAACAGTATTAGTAGAACATAGTCACATGACTTTCTACTGATCATAAACAGTATTAGTAGATCATAGTCACATGACTTTCTACTGATCATAAACAGTATCAGTAGATCATAGTCACATTTGTGCTTGTTTGTTTGTATTGTTGTAAACATTGTTGTTGTCAAAGAAGATATTTGATTTTGCTTCCAGCATCTTAAGACAAAAGTATTAAAAAAACAACTTGTAAGAACTATTTTTGCACATTTCATTCTTCCTGCTGTGTCCAATGACTTGTTTGTTTTCTTTACATCTTCATGGCTATTTGTCATGTTTGGGATTCATCTCTTGTTGATTTCTTCATTGCAAAATATAGCTGCACCATTTCCTGTTTTCTAGGAGATTTTGCCCAAATACAAACCAGAAGAAAAGAAAAGAAAAACCCGACAGAAATGCTAAATTATTTTCATGACTGTGCAAAAAATGCGTTTGTTCTTTTTTGTCATTCTTTTAAATCATGTAAATATTCTCTAGCTTTTTTGCTTTTAAAAACCACTTAAGAGACATTTTGGCCTCCTCGAAGCCTGCTGAGCTGCACGAGCATTTCACAAGTGTGTGTGTGTGTGTGTGTGTGTGTGTGTGTGTGTGTGTGTGTGTGTGTGTGTGTGTGTGTGTGTGTGTGTGTGTGTGTGTGTGTGTGTGTGTGTGTGTGTGTGTGTGCGTGCGTGCGTGCGTGCGTGCGTGCGTGCGGGTGTGTGTGTGTGTGCGTGCGTGCGTGCGTGCGTGCGTGCGTGTTCCACGACCACTGCGGGAGGTCGCAGTGTCGCCTCGGGCTCGCCCCCGTCTATGAGCGCCCCTGGCCACCCGAAAGCCTTTTTCCCCGCCCGGAGAACATTTTGCTTTCCCAGAAAGGAATCTGCAAAGAGAATGTTAATGAGGGGCTCCACTCTGTGTGTGTGTGTGTGTGTGTGTGTGTGTGTGTGTGTGTGTGTGTGTGTGTGTGTGTGTGTGTGTGTGTGTGTGTGTGTGTGTGTGTGTCTTTGTTGACTTTCAAGAGACGTTATTTTTGTATTATTTATGGTTGTGCATTGATTGACAGGCCTTATTATTGTTCCATCCATCCATCCATTTTCTACCGCTTATTCCCTTTCGGGGTCGCGGGGGGCGCTGGCGCCTATCTCAGCTACAATCGGGCGGAAGGCGGGGTACACCCTGGACAAGTCGCCACCTCATCGCAGGGCCAACACAGAGACAGACAACATGTTGTTATTATTATTTCGGTATTAATAATTTTTGAACAGGCCTGGCAGATTGTTCGTTAATTCTGCCTCCATATTTTTAGACAGAAGCTATCAAAACAAATGTTTGTGCAGAAGACGAATTAATTTAATCTTAAATCGTTTTTTACTGAAGTACGTGCACTTGTTTTTTTGGTGATCATGTTGTTATTTTAATGTAGGAACGCGACAAATGTTCAACTAGTTATTTAAAAAAATCTAAAATGTTTTTTTTTTAATGGATGAAAGCGACATTTTATTTTGATTTCACACATTTAACGAAATCATTTGTAAATGTAGTTAAACTGGTTATTTAAAAATAAATTAAAGTATTTTTTTATGTATGAAAATGACTTTTTTTCCTGACCTAACACATTGAACGAAATAATTTGTAAATGTCATTATACTGGTTATTTGAAAATAAAAATAAAATATTATTTTTATGATATTTCAAAGGAGCTTTGCACGTCCTTTCCCCCCAAAATTATAGCATTTTGGGGCTTTGGTAAAATAATTGAATGGAATGACAGAAAAGGGAACTTGGTAATAAAACGAAACAAACATATAAAAATAGGCTTTTCTGCTTTAATGTTCGCTTATAAATTATTTACTTTGTGTTGTAGGTTTTTGTTGCGCAATTAATAACCATTTAAACACCAAATTCATGCATTCTACTCAAGTGTGTGTGTGTGTGTGTGTGTGTGTGTGTGTGTGTGTGTGTGTGTGTGTGTGTGTGTGTGTGTGTGTGTGTGTGTGTGTGTGTGTTTTCTGGCCCTGCAGGTCCATTTAGGAGAAGAAAGCGGGTGAGCTCGATGCGCGCGGCCGCCTGCGCGCTCCCCGCTGGTGTCAGCGTCAACTTACTGCTTTTCTTTGCTTTTCTTTGCTTTTCTCCTCCCAGTGGAGTCGATAGTTCGATATTTGCCATTTAAAGCAAGCCGCCTTGATTCCATGTTCGACAAAGTGTAAATACTAAGGCCGCCGGGGGATTACGACGCTCCCTGAACGCATCACCAGGACTGTCACATAAATCCTTTTCAACTCCCCAAAAAAAAAATTGGCCTTTTTTTTCCCGCCTTACCTGACGCCGTGGCTGGTTCCCGCGCAGCTGCCAGTCTGCAGCAACAGATGTCCACGCACAATTCTTGCTTTCTTTGCGCGGGAGCCCACGCAAGAATTGCGTTTGGACAATCAGCCGCTAAAAGACCAAGAAGACGTCACGTCGTCCTCAAGTCACACAAATGTTGACCTTCCATCATCTTCCTCTTGGCCTCAAACATAACATTTAGCTCATTAAACCTCTTTTCTCTGCACATTTCACTCATATTTGATACAAAAACATGTGCATGTGCTCTATACTTTCTTTTTAAGCCTTAAATCAAGCCTAAAGCATTTATTGTTGTCATAAAATTACTATTTTTGTGCACATTTGACTCAAATGTTCTATACTTAGATGTGCATGTGCTCTATACTTTCTTTTTAAGCCCTAAATAAGGTCTAAAACATATTTTTTTGTTATAAAGTGACTCTTTTTGTGCACATTGTAGTCATATGTTCTACACTAAGATATGTTGTCTATATTAATGTCCTCTGACTATACTTAGTTTGTAAGCCCTAAGGCCTACTTCGCTTTTCACCCTTAAATCAAACCTAAAAACATCCTTTTTGTTATTTAGTGACTTTTTTTGTGCACATTGTAGTCAGATGTTCTATAGTAAGATGTACATGTGCACATTGTAGTCAGATGTTCTATAGTAAGATGTACATGTGCTCTATTGTAGTCAGATGTTCTATAGTAAGATGTACATGTGCACATTGTAGTCAGATGTTCTATAGTAAGATGTACATGTGCTCTACATAAGAATGTCCTTTGACTACTTTGCTTTTAAGCCTTAAAACAAGCTTAAAACATTTTTTGTCATAAAATGACTCTTTTTGTGCACATTGTAGTCTTGTTTTCTGTCTTAGTGTGTGAATGTGAATGTTGTCTGTCTATCCGTGTTGGCCCTGTGATGAGGTGGCGACTTGTCCAGGGTGTACGCCGCCTTCCGCCTGAATGCAGCTGAGATAGGCTCCAACACCCCTGCCACCTCAAAATGGACAAGCAGTAGGAAATGGATGAATGGATGTGCTCTATATTAATGTCATTTGACTATACTTTGCTTTTGACCCCTAAATAAGGCCTAAAAACATCATTTTTGGTCAATTTTGAACTATATGTTCTATAGTAAGAGATGCACGTGCTTTATATATAATAATGTACTTGGACTGTAATATATAATAATGTACTTGGACTGTAATATATAATAATGTACTTTGACTGTACTTTTTAACCTATAAGGCCTACTTTGCTTTTAACCCTTTAATTATGCTTAAAAACCACCATTCTTTGTCATAAAAATCACACTTTTTGTGCACATTTTAGTCATATTTTCTATAATAAGATGTGCACCTGCTCTATATAATAATGTCCTATGACTACTTTGCTTTTAACCTTTAAATCATGCAGAAAAATCATTTATTTTTGTCATAAAATGACTCTTTTTGTGCACATTTGAGTCATATTTTCTGTACTAAGATCTACTCTATATTAATGTCAGGTGACTATAGTTTGCCTTTAAGCTGTAAATCAGGCCTAAAACATGAAATGTTGTCATGAAATGACACAAATGGGCTCATATTTAGCTGTAATTGGAGGTGCAGGTGCAGGTGACGGTGCAGGTGCAGGTGCAGGTACGGTATAGGTGCAGGTGACGGTGCAGGTGCAGGTGCAGGTGCAGGTACGGTGCAGGTGCAGGTGACGGTGCAGGTGCAGGTGCAGGTGCAGGTGCAGGTGCAGGTGCAGGTACGGTGCAGGTGCAGGTGCAGGTGACGGTGCAGGTGCAGGTGCAGGTGCAGGTGACGATCAGCCCTCCGTGATGGACAAATAAACTCAAGTTGTTCTACTTTTTATTTTTATTTTAATGCATTGAGTTTGTTTGCTCAATGTAAAGTGATTTTACCAATAAAATGTATTATTATTATTATTATTATTTTAGTAGGAGGTGTGTGTGTGTGGCTGTTAATGACCTTCACACACACCTCATCTTAGTGCTGGAACAACAAATGAAGTGCAATGTCACTTTCTATACATCTATTGGTCTTATTTCTTGCCCACTAGACTGTGCAGGTCATCTATTGGTCTTATTTCTTGCCCACTAGACTGTGCAGGTCATCTATTGGTCTTATTTCTTGCCCACTAGACTGTGCAGGTCATCTATTGGTCTTATTTCTTGCCCACTAGACTGTGCAGGTCATCTATTGGTCTTATTTCTTGCCCACTAGACTGTGCAGGTCATCTATTGGTCTTATTTCTTGCCCACTAGACTGTGCAGGTCATCTATTGGTCTTATTTCTTGCCCACTAGACTGTGCGGGTCATCTATTGGTCTTATTTCTTGCCCACTAGACTGTGTAGGTCAGCTATTGGTCTTATTTCTTGCCCACTAGACTGTGCAGGTCATCTATTGGTCTTATTTCTTGCCCACAGGTCGCCCCACTTACAAAAACAAGGGAAGTTCCTTGCAAGAAGCCAAGTTTGCATGGATTTCAAAGAAGAATTGGTGGGTTGTTTTTTTTCAAGTTGACGTCGGGTCACGAGGTGCGTCTTCCTCCCACGTCACGGTGGTCTTCCCCACGCCAAAAGAAGAAGAAGAAAAAAAAAAGATCCAGTTGAAGGTGCACTCGTGTCACTCTGAAAAGAAAAAGGTGCACAAATCTTAGCTCCTCTTTTTGCGTCCTTGCAAGAAAAAACCACAAAAAAAGAGCAGCAGCTTCCTCGCATCCTTCTCCTCCTGCGTCCTTCCCTGCTGTGTGCGCGCCTTGCGTGCGCGCCCCTTTTTCTTGCGTCCAACAATGACCCCCCCCCCCCCGCGTGGTACCGACTGGAGACGCAGGTGATAAATGACCATTATGACGTCAGCAAACAGCTGCGCAGAAGAAGAAGAAGAAGAGTGTGTCTTCTCTTAAAGACACAAGAGCCCCTTTTCTCTCTCTCTCTCCTCCCTGAGAGACAAGATGACAATCGTCAGTCTGTGGCCTGTGCGTGACGTGGCGTGACGTCACGTGACGTGAGGTGACGTGTGCTCCTCCCGCGCCAGGCACTGAGGTCCACGCGCCTCTTCTTGCTCACAAGGCTGCTTTCATCACATTGATGGACAATTATTGTCTTCATGTCCAAAACAAATCTCTTTTATTTGGAGATTCAACTTTCTTTTCTTATTTTTTGGCAAAATAAAAATGTTGACATAATAAAACTTTCATGTGAAAACTTTGCCGCTTAAATCCAGACTTTAAGTAGAATTTTAGTTGGAGCTCAAACTAATTCTTGGGAAATAAGTTGTGTATATTTAAGAAAAAAAAAGTCCAACTTTAATATCAATATTTGTCAAATAATGATAATTTGCATATAATAAATCATGCAATGAGGGGAATGGAGCAGAATTGTATTTGGCGCTAAAACAGAATAATGGAAAATAAAATGTTCAATATTTTTCTTTTCATTCTTTTCTTTTTTGGTCAAATAACATCCATCCATCCATCCATTTCCTACCGCTTATTCCCTTTGGGGTTGTGGGTGGGCACTGGTGCCTATCTCAGCTACAATCGGGCGGAAGGCGGTGTACACCCTGGACAAGTCGCCACCTCATCGCAGGGCTTGTCAAATAACAATTTTCAGAAAATAAAACATGCATGTGAAAACTTCATTGGGTCGATGAGCAGAATTTTAGTTGGATCTTCAACAAATTCATGGGAAATAAATTGTACAATCGTTTTGTCTTTTTCTCGACCTTTTTTCCCTTCTCAAAATAACAATTTTCACAGAATAAAAACATCCATTTGACAACATAATTGGGTCCCTGAGCAGAATTTCATTTGGAGCCAAAACAAATTCATAGTAAATAAATTGTTCAATATTTAATTTTTTTAAATTAATATATATAATTTAGCAATTTTTTTTACATGAATAAACTTGAAACTTTCCTGATGAAATCGAGGCTTTAAGCAGATTTTTAGTTGGAAATAAAATAAATTCATAGGAAATCATTTGTGTATTTTTTTTTTCTTCATCTTCTAAAAACTTTTATCATTATAGTTATTTGCAAAACAAGACTTTTTTACATATTAAAAACAACTTAGATTGGAAAAGCAAGTAGGGGAATGTGGCAGAATTATATCTGGAGCTAAAACAAAATAATGGAAAATCAATTGTTCAATATTTCTCGTTTTTTTTTTAAATAATTCTTTTTGTGTGCAAAATAATACTTTTTACATGAAAAAACATACACGTGAAAACTTTCCTGGTTAAATGGAGGATTTAAGCAGAATTACAGTTGGAGCTCAAAGAAAAGCATAGGAAATATTTGTGGGGGGTTTTTCCTCATTTATTTTTGGGCAAAATAACAACGTTCACATCATAAAACACACGTTTCCAAACTTCATTTTGACCCCGAGCAGAATTTTAGTTGGAGCCAAAACACAATTTGAAGAGAAAAAAGTTGAGAAGAGGACGGCGTGGCGCAGTGGCAGAGTGGCCGTGTGCAACCCGAGGGTCCCTGGTTCAATCCCCACCTAATACCAACCTCGTCACGTCTGATGTGACACTTCACCCTTGCTCCTGATGGGTGCTGGTTAGCGCCTTGCATGGCAGCTCCCTCCATCAGTGTGTGAATGTGGAAGTAGTGTCAAAGCACTTTGAGTACCTTGAAGGTAGAAAAGTGCTATACAAGTACAACCCATTTATCATTTAAGAAGAGACATTGCCTGGCCACATCATTAGGTACACATGATGACGTCACAACACGTGGAATGTTGCAGGTGTGAAGCCCCCCCCCCAGTGTGTGTCTAATAAATCATCCTGACTTACCCCCCCCGAAGCCCACAGGGGGTCCCCCCGCCCCTTTTGATGTGTGAAGAAAGCCAGCTAACCTCTGCTGATGGGGGGGGGGGGGGGGGTCCCTTTCTCCTTCATTCATTCATTCATTGCTCTTTTTTCCTGAAAGGCGCTGAAAGCCAATGGTCTTCTTCTCCTCCTCAGGCGGGAAAAGGCAGGAAGTCAAGAGGCTACACCAGCTTGGAATTACAAAATAAAATACAAAGTGTGAAATAAAGAGATGCTTTTAATAAGCTGAGCTTCTTCCTGCTCCTTTTCAGCCGTGTTGTGCAAAAAGAAGCATCTCAGCCTTCCTCCACTCCTAAAAAACACCTTTTGTCTCACGCCCAACAAAATGTGCTGCTTGCCGTATTTTCACCAGCAAAACCTGCAAAGTTTCCATCAATCAATCAATCAATGTTTATTTATATAGCCCTAAATCACAAGTGTCTCAAAGGGCTGCACAAACCACAACGACATCTTCGGTAGAGCCCACATAAGGGCAAGGAAAAACTCCCCCCAGCGTGAAGTCGGTGACAATGATGACTATGAGAAACCTTGGAGAGGATTTCTCTTTTTATTCAAACAGACATTTTCAAGAACTGACATGTTCTTAGTTCCTAAGGCAATTGTAGAAGACGTGCGGGCTCGTTATTTCTGATTATTTCTGATGATAGTCCAATGCAAAGCTTTCCTCCGCTCGCTTTTCAATTCAAACAATGGAACATTATTTTTCTTTATTAGAAAGTGAGGAAAATAAATACAATATTTCAGATTTGATGAAAAATGATGAGGATTCTGTCTCTGACATCTGCACAACATGGGAAGCACTTAAGTGCTTATTAGGATTTTAATTAAAAAAAAACAGCTGCTGAAATAAATGAATTATTGAATGCAATCAAACAATTGTCCAAACAATATCAGCAGCAAGCATGGATCAGACTTTGCAAACAAAGAGTGGAATGTAATAATATCGCCAAGCAGAAAGTTGAATATCACATGAAAAGAGCAACATGAAAGTTTCATGACTACGGCGAGAAGGCTGCAAAGTTCTCTGTGTTCTGATGAAAGAAGCAGTTTGGACTAGAAATTATATTTCTAATTGTCAACTTTCAGATGGTAGAATTTCTGTTGATGCCCAGCAAATCAATGAAAGCTTTAGAACATTCTAGAGGAGACTGAGAAAGAAGCTATGCAGACATATTTCAAGGCAACACAACTCCATGATGATCAGAGCAAGACAAAGAATCACCGGAGGAAGCCAAACTATTCATGGAAATTCCAAAAGCTATAAATTAATTAGTCAAATAGTTTTCACCTGTCCTCATGTCTCACACCTGTTTTCACGGATTATGTCACTGCTATTTAAGCAGTCTGTTTCTGTTCTTCGTCCTGGCAACATCACCTTCTAGCACCCTGGCTACCTTTACCCAGGTCATGCCATGCTACCTCCACTCTGCTGCATGCCATGCCCACACTTCCATGCCAACTAAGTGTTTCTTTATTGTTCAGAGTTTATGCCATTGTGTAAGTTTTGTTTCCTTTCTCAGTTTTGATATCCGCACTTGTGCGCACTTTTTGTTTGTTCCTATTTTTTAGTAGTTATAGTGTTCAAACACAAGATGTACTTACATTCACACCTTGCCCATGCCAACTTTCTTTTGCCTTCTGGAAAAACAAACCCCAAAGTCCACTCCAATCGTTTTGCACCTTGGGAAAACAATCCACGCCCAAGTTCCAGACTTGACAGTATGTAGTGTTGGTGCGGAGAAGTCCACAACAGTATGTAGTGTTGGTGCGGAGAAGTCCACAGCATTATGTAGTGTTGGTGCGGAGAAGTCCACAGCAGTATGTAGTGTTGGTGCGGAGAAGTCCACAGCAGTATGTAGTGTTGGTGCGGAGAAGTCCACAGCAGTATGTAGTGTTGGTGCGGAGAAGTCCACAGCAGTATGTAGTGTTGGTGCGGAGAAGTCCACAGCAGTATGTAGTGTTGGTGCGGAGAAGTCCACAGCAGTATGTAGTGTTGGTGCGGAGAAGTCCACAGCAGTATGTAGTGTTGGTGCGGAGAAGTCCACAGCAGTATGTAGTGTTGGTGCGGAGAAGTCCACAGCAGTATGTAGTGTTGGTGCGGAGAAGTCCACAGCAGTATGTAGTGTTGGTGCGGAGAAGTCCACAGCAGTATGTAGTGTTGGTGCGGAGAAGTCCACAGCACTATGTAGTGTTGGTGCGGAGAAGTCCACAGCAGTATGTAGTGTTGGTGCGGAGAAGTCCACAGCAGTATGTAGTGTTGGTGCGGAGAAGTCCACAGCAGTATGTAGTGTTGGTGCAGAGAAGTCCACAGCAGTATGTAGTGTTGGTGCGGAGAAGTCCACAGCAGTATGTAGTGTTGGTGCGGAGAAGTCCACAGCACTATGTAGTGTTGGTGCGGAGAAGTCCACAGCACTATGTAGTGTTGGTGCGGAGAAGTCCACAGCAGTATGTAGTGTTGGTGCGGAGAAGTCCACAGCACTATGTAGTGTTGGTGCGGAGAAGTCCACAGCAGTATGTAGTGTTGGTGCGGAGAAGTCCACAGCAGTATGTAGTGTTGGTGCGGAGAAGTCCACAGCAGTATGTAGTGTTGGTGCGGAGAAGTCCACAGCAGTATGTAGTGTTGGTGTGGAGAAGTCCACAGCAGTATGTAGTGTTGGTGCGGAGAAGTCCACAGCAGTATGTAGTGTTGGTGCGGAGAAGTCCACAGCAGTATGTAGTGTTGGTGCGGAGAAGTCCACAGCAGTATGTAGTGTTGGTGCGGAGAAGTCCACAGCAGTATGTAGTGTTGGTGCGGAGAAGAAGGGGTTCCACTGCATAAATTGGTCATTTATGTTTTGCACATAAATAAATAAATAAATAATAAATGGGTTGTACTTGTATAGCACTTTTCTACCTTCAAGGTACTCAAAGCGCTTTGACACTACTTCCACATTCACACACACATTCACACACTGATGGAGGGAGCAAGGCTCAAGGACACAACGGACGTGACGAGGTTGGTACTAGGTGGGGATTGAACCAGGGACCTTCGGGTTGCGCGCGGCCACTATCCCACTGCACCACGCCATCACATGATGTACATTTAAATTTTGAGATGATTTGAGGGAATGATGAAGACATTTTATACTGTACATGACATCAGTCAATAACAATATGACATCATCATGACATCAGTCAATAACAATATGACATCATCATGACATCATTCAATACCAATATGACATCATCATGACATCAGTCAATACCAATATGACATCAGTCAATACCAATATGATATCATCATGACATCAGTCAATACCAATATGACATCAGTCAATACCAATATGATATCATCATGACATCAGTCAATACCAATATGACATCATCATGACATCAGTCAATACCAATATGACATCATCATGACATCAGTCAATACCAATATGACATCATCATGACATCAGTCAATACCAATATGACATCAGTCAATACCAATATGACATCATCATGACATCAGTCAATACCAATATGACATCAGTCAATACCAATATGATATCATCATGACATCATGACATCAGTCAATAGATTACACCAAACATCTAAATCCTGTATATGTAAATCATGAAGAAGCTTGCAGTACAAGTTAAGTATATTCTGATGATGATGATGATGATGATGATGATGATGATGATGATGATGATGATGGTGATGATGATAATAGTGGTCCTCCATTGGACTATATGATGGTGATGATGATGATGATGGTGGTCCTCCATTGGTGGTGATGGTGATGGTGATGGTGGTCCTCCATTGGTGGTGATGGTGATGGTGATGATGATGGTGGTCCTCCATTGGTGGTGATGGTGATGGTGATGATGATGGTGGTCCTCCATTGGTGGTGATGGTGATGGTGATGGTGATGGTGATGGTGGTCCTCCATTGGTGGTGATGGTGATGGTGATGATGATGGTGGTCCTCCATTGGTGGTGATGGTGATGGTGATGATGATGGTGGTCCTCCATTGGTGGTGATGGTGATGGTGATGATGATGGTGGTCCTCCATTGGTGGTGATGGTGATGATGATGGTGGTCCTCCATTGGTGGTGATGGTGATGGTGATGATGATGGTGGTCCTCCATTGGTGGTGATGGTGATGGTGATGATGATGGTGGTCCTCCATTGGTGGTGATGGTGATGGTGATGATGATGGTGGTCCTCCATTGGTGGTGATGGTGATGGTGGTCCTCCATTGGTGGTGATGGTGATGGTGATGATGATGGTGGTCCTCCATTGGTGGTGATGGTGATGGTGATGATGATGGTGGTCCTCCATTGGTGGTGATGGTGATGGTGATGATGATGGTGGTCCTCCATTGGTGGTGATGGTGATGGTGATGATGATGGTGGTCCTCCATTGGTGGTGATGGTGATGATGATGGTGGTCCTCCATTGGTGGTGATGGTGATGGTGATGATGATGGTGGTCCTCCATTGGTGGTGATGGTGATGGTGATGATGATGGTGGTCCTCCATTGGTGGTGATGGTGATGGTGATGATGATGGTGGTCCTCCATTGGTGGTGATGGTGATGGTGGTCCTCCATTGGTGGTGATGGTGATGGTGATGATGATGGTGGTCCTCCATTGGTGGTGATGGTGATGGTGATGATGATGGTGGTCCTCCATTGGTGGTGATGGTGATGGTGATGATGATGGTGGTCCTCCATTGGTGGTGATGGTGATGGTGGTCCTCCATTGGTGGTGATGGTGATGGTGATGATGATGGTGGTCCTCCATTGGTGGTGATGGTGATGGTGATGGTGGTCCTCCATTGGTGATGATGGTGATGGTGATGATGATGGTGGTCCTCCATTGGTGGTGATGGTGATGATGATGGTGATGGTGATGGTGGTTCTCCATTGGTGGTGATGGTGATGGTGGTGAAGGTGATGGTGGTCCTCCATTGGTGATGATGGTGATGGTGATGATGATGGTGGTCCTCCATTGGTGGTGATGGTGATGGTGGTGAAGGTGATGGTGGTCCTCCATTGGTGATGATGGTGATGGTGATGGTGGTTCTCCTTTGGTGGTGATGGTGATGGTGATGATGATGGTGGTCCTCCACTGGTGGTGATGGTGATGATGATGGTGATGGTGATGGTGGTTCTCCATTGGTGGTGATGGTGATGGTGGTGAAGGTGATGGTGGTCCTCCATTGGTGATGATGGTGATGGTGATGATGATGGTGGTCCTCCATTGGTGGTGATGGTGATGGTGGTGAAGGTGATGGTGGTCCTCCATTGGTGATGATGGTGATGGTGATGGTGGTTCTCCTTTGGTGATGATGGTGATGGTGGTGAAGGTGATGGTGGTCCTCCATTGGTGATGATGGTGATGGTGATGATGATGGTGGTCCTCCATTGGTGGTGATGGTGATGGTGGTCCTCCATTGGTGATGATGGTGATGGTGATGATGATGGTGGTCCTCCATTGGTGGTGATGGTGATGGTGATGGTGGTCCTCCATTGGTGGTGATGGTGATGGTGATGATGATGGTGGTCCTCCATTGGTGGTGATGGTGATGATGATGGTGGTCCTCCATTGGTGATGATGGTGATGGTGATGATGATGGTGGTCCTCCATTGGTGGTGATGGTGATGATGATGGTGGTCCTCCATTGGTGATGATGGTGATGGTGATGATGATGGTGGTCCTCCATTGGTGATGATGGTGATGGTGATGATGATGGTGGTCCTCCATTGGTGGTGATGGTGATGGTGATGATGATGGTGGTCCTCCATTGGTGGTGATGGTGATGGTAGTCCTCCATTGGTGATGATGGTGATGGTGATGATGATGGTGGTCCTCCATTGGTGGTGATGGTGATGGTGATGGTGGTCCTCCATTGGTGATGATGGTGATGGGGATGATGATGGTGGTCCTCCATTGGTGGTGATGGTGATGATGATGGTGATGGTGATGGTGGTTCTCCATTGGTGGTGATGGTGATGGTGATGATGATGGTGGTCCTCCATTGGTGGTGATGGTGATGGTGATGATGATGGTGGTCCTCCATTGGTGGTGATGGTGATGGTGATGATGATGGTGGTCCTCCATTGGTGGTGATGGTGATGGTGGTCCTCCATTGGTGGTGATGGTGATGGTGATGATGATGGTGGTCCTCCATTGGTGGTGATGGTGATGGTGATGGTGGTCCTCCATTGGTGATGATGGTGATGGTGATGATGATGGTGGTCCTCCATTGGTGGTGATGGTGATGATGATGGTGATGGTGATGGTGGTTCTCCATTGGTGGTGATGGTGATGGTGATGGTGGTCCTCCATTGGTGATGATGGTGATGGTGATGATGATGGTGGTCCTCCATTGGTGGTGATGGTGATGGTGATGATGATGGTGGTCCTCCATTGGTGGTGATGGTGATGGTGATGATGATGGTGGTCCTCCATTGGTGGTGATGGTGATGATGATGGTGGTCCTCCATTGGTGGTGATGGTGATGGTGATGATGATGGTGGTCCTCCATTGGTGGTGATGGTGATGGTGGTCCTCCATTGGTGGTGATGGTGATGGTGATGATGATGGTGGTCCTCCATTGGTGGTGATGGTGATGGTGATGATGATGGTGGTCCTCCATTGGTGGTGATGGTGATGGTGATGGTGGTCCTCCATTGGTGGTGATGGTGATGGTGATGATGATGGTGGTCCTCCATTGGTGGTGATGGTGATGGTGATGATGATGGTGGTCCTCCATTGGTGGTGATGGTGATGGTGATGGTGATGGTGATGGTGGTCCTCCATTGGTGGTGATGGTGATGGTGATGATGATGGTGGTCCTCCATTGGTGGTGATGGTGATGGTGATGATGATGGTGGTCCTCCATTGGTGGTGATGGTGATGGTGATGATGATGGTGGTCCTCCATTGGTGGTGATGGTGATGATGATGGTGGTCCTCCATTGGTGGTGATGGTGATGGTGATGATGATGGTGGTCCTCCATTGGTGGTGATGGTGATGGTGATGATGATGGTGGTCCTCCATTGGTGGTGATGGTGATGGTGATGATGATGGTGGTCCTCCATTGGTGGTGATGGTGATGGTGGTCCTCCATTGGTGGTGATGGTGATGGTGATGATGATGGTGGTCCTCCATTGGTGGTGATGGTGATGGTGATGATGATGGTGGTCCTCCATTGGTGGTGATGGTGATGGTGATGATGATGGTGGTCCTCCATTGGTGGTGATGGTGATGGTGATGATGATGGTGGTCCTCCATTGGTGGTGATGGTGATGATGATGGTGGTCCTCCATTGGTGGTGATGGTGATGGTGATGATGATGGTGGTCCTCCATTGGTGGTGATGGTGATGGTGATGATGATGGTGGTCCTCCATTGGTGGTGATGGTGATGGTGATGATGATGGTGGTCCTCCATTGGTGGTGATGGTGATGGTGGTCCTCCATTGGTGGTGATGGTGATGGTGATGATGATGGTGGTCCTCCATTGGTGGTGATGGTGATGGTGATGATGATGGTGGTCCTCCATTGGTGGTGATGGTGATGGTGATGATGATGGTGGTCCTCCATTGGTGGTGATGGTGATGGTGGTCCTCCATTGGTGGTGATGGTGATGGTGATGATGATGGTGGTCCTCCATTGGTGGTGATGGTGATGGTGATGGTGGTCCTCCATTGGTGATGATGGTGATGGTGATGATGATGGTGGTCCTCCATTGGTGGTGATGGTGATGATGATGGTGATGGTGATGGTGGTTCTCCATTGGTGGTGATGGTGATGGTGGTGAAGGTGATGGTGGTCCTCCATTGGTGATGATGGTGATGGTGATGATGATGGTGGTCCTCCATTGGTGGTGATGGTGATGGTGGTGAAGGTGATGGTGGTCCTCCATTGGTGATGATGGTGATGGTGATGGTGGTTCTCCTTTGGTGGTGATGGTGATGGTGATGATGATGGTGGTCCTCCACTGGTGGTGATGGTGATGATGATGGTGATGGTGATGGTGGTTCTCCATTGGTGGTGATGGTGATGGTGGTGAAGGTGATGGTGGTCCTCCATTGGTGATGATGGTGATGGTGATGATGATGGTGGTCCTCCATTGGTGGTGATGGTGATGGTGGTGAAGGTGATGGTGGTCCTCCATTGGTGATGATGGTGATGGTGATGGTGGTTCTCCTTTGGTGATGATGGTGATGGTGGTGAAGGTGATGGTGGTCCTCCATTGGTGATGATGGTGATGGTGATGATGATGGTGGTCCTCCATTGGTGGTGATGGTGATGGTGGTCCTCCATTGGTGATGATGGTGATGGTGATGATGATGGTGGTCCTCCATTGGTGGTGATGGTGATGGTGATGGTGGTCCTCCATTGGTGGTGATGGTGATGGTGATGATGATGGTGGTCCTCCATTGGTGGTGATGGTGATGATGATGGTGGTCCTCCATTGGTGATGATGGTGATGGTGATGATGATGGTGGTCCTCCATTGGTGGTGATGGTGATGATGATGGTGGTCCTCCATTGGTGATGATGGTGATGGTGATGATGATGGTGGTCCTCCATTGGTGATGATGGTGATGGTGATGATGATGGTGGTCCTCCATTGGTGGTGATGGTGATGGTGATGATGATGGTGGTCCTCCATTGGTGGTGATGGTGATGGTAGTCCTCCATTGGTGATGATGGTGATGGTGATGATGATGGTGGTCCTCCATTGGTGGTGATGGTGATGGTGATGGTGGTCCTCCATTGGTGATGATGGTGATGGGGATGATGATGGTGGTCCTCCATTGGTGGTGATGGTGATGATGATGGTGATGGTGATGGTGGTTCTCCATTGGTGGTGATGGTGATGGTGATGATGATGGTGGTCCTCCATTGGTGGTGATGGTGATGGTGATGATGATGGTGGTCCTCCATTGGTGGTGATGGTGATGGTGATGATGATGGTGGTCCTCCATTGGTGGTGATGGTGATGGTGGTCCTCCATTGGTGGTGATGGTGATGGTGATGATGATGGTGGTCCTCCATTGGTGGTGATGGTGATGGTGATGGTGGTCCTCCATTGGTGATGATGGTGATGGTGATGATGATGGTGGTCCTCCATTGGTGGTGATGGTGATGATGATGGTGATGGTGATGGTGGTTCTCCATTGGTGGTGATGGTGATGGTGATGGTGGTCCTCCATTGGTGATGATGGTGATGGTGATGATGATGGTGGTCCTCCATTGGTGGTGATGGTGATGGTGATGATGATGGTGGTCCTCCATTGGTGGTGATGGTGATGGTGATGATGATGGTGGTCCTCCATTGGTGGTGATGGTGATGATGATGGTGGTCCTCCATTGGTGGTGATGGTGATGGTGATGATGATGGTGGTCCTCCATTGGTGGTGATGGTGATGGTGGTCCTCCATTGGTGGTGATGGTGATGGTGATGATGATGGTGGTCCTCCATTGGTGGTGATGGTGATGGTGATGATGATGGTGGTCCTCCATTGGTGGTGATGGTGATGGTGATGGTGGTCCTCCATTGGTGATGATGGTGATGGTGATGATGATGGTGGTCCTCCATTGGTGGTGATGGTGATGGTGATGATGATGGTGGTCCTCCATTGGTGGTGATGGTGATGGTGATGATGATGGTGGTCCTCCATTGGTGGTGATGGTGATGGTGGTCCTCCATTGGTGGTGATGGTGATGGTGATGATGATGGTGGTCCTCCATTGGTGGTGATGGTGATGGTGATGGTGGTCCTCCATTGGTGGTGATGGTGATGGTGATGATGATAGTGGTCCTCCATTGGTGGTGATGGTGATGGTGATGATGATGGTGGTCCTCCATTGGTGGTGATGGTGATGGTGATGATGATGGTGGTCCTCCATTGGTGGTGATGGTGATGGTGATGGTGGTCCTCCATTGGTGATGATGGTGATGGTGATGATGATGGTGGTCCTCCATTGGTGGTGATGGTGATGGTGATGATGATGGTGGTCCTCCATTGGTGGTGATGGTGATGGTGATGATGATGGTGGTCCTCCATTGGTGGTGATGGTGATGGTGATGATGATGGTGGTCCTCCATTGGTGGTGATGGTGATGGTGATGATGATGGTGGTCCTCCATTGGTGGTGATGGTGATGGTGATGATGATGGTGGTCCTCCATTGGTGGTGATGGTGATGGTGATGATGATGGTGGTCCTCCATTGGTGGTGATGGTGATGATGATGGTGGTCCTCCATTGGTGGTGATGGTGATGGTGATGATGATGGTGGTCCTCCATTGGTGGTGATGGTGATGGTGATGATGATGGTGGTCCTCCATTGGTGGTGATGGTGATGGTGATGATGATGGTGGTCCTCCATTGGTGGTGATGGTGATGGTGGTCCTCCATTGGTGGTGATGGTGATGGTGATGATGATGGTGGTCCTCCATTGGTGGTGATGGTGATGGTGATGATGATGGTGGTCCTCCATTGGTGGTGATGGTGATGGTGATGATGATGGTGGTCCTCCATTGGTGGTGATGGTGATGGTGGTCCTCCATTGGTGGTGATGGTGATGGTGATGATGATGGTGGTCCTCCATTGGTGGTGATGGTGATGGTGATGGTGGTCCTCCATTGGTGATGATGGTGATGGTGATGATGATGGTGGTCCTCCATTGGTGGTGATGGTGATGATGATGGTGATGGTGATGGTGGTTCTCCATTGGTGGTGATGGTGATGGTGGTGAAGGTGATGGTGGTCCTCCATTGGTGATGATGGTGATGGTGATGATGATGGTGGTCCTCCATTGGTGGTGATGGTGATGGTGGTGAAGGTGATGGTGGTCCTCCATTGGTGATGATGGTGATGGTGATGGTGGTTCTCCTTTGGTGGTGATGGTGATGGTGATGATGATGGTGGTCCTCCATTGGTGGTGATGGTGATGATGATGGTGATGGTGATGGTGGTTCTCCATTGGTGGTGATGGTGATGGTGGTGAAGGTGATGGTGGTCCTCCATTGGTGATGATGGTGATGGTGATGATGATGGTGGTCCTCCATTGGTGGTGATGGTGATGGTGGTGAAGGTGATGGTGGTCCTCCATTGGTGATGATGGTGATGGTGATGGTGGTTCTCCTTTGGTGATGATGGTGATGGTGGTGAAGGTGATGGTGGTCCTCCATTGGTGATGATGGTGATGGTGATGATGATGGTGGTCCTCCATTGGTGGTGATGGTGATGGTGGTCCTCCATTGGTGATGATGGTGATGGTGATGATGATGGTGGTCCTCCATTGGTGGTGATGGTGATGGTGATGGTGGTCCTCCATTGGTGGTGATGGTGATGGTGATGATGATGGTGGTCCTCCATTGGTGGTGATGGTGATGATGATGGTGGTCCTCCATTGGTGATGATGGTGATGGTGATGATGATGGTGGTCCTCCTTTGGTGGTGATGGTGATGATGATGGTGGTCCTCCATTGGTGATGATGGTGATGGTGATGATGATGGTGGTCCTCCATTGGTGATGATGGTGATGGTGATGATGATGGTGGTCCTCCATTGGTGGTGATGGTGATGGTGATGATGATGGTGGTCCTCCATTGGTGGTGATGGTGATGGTAGTCCTCCATTGGTGATGATGGTGATGGTGATGATGATGGTGGTCCTCCATTGGTGGTGATGGTGATGGTGATGGTGGTCCTCCATTGGTGATGATGGTGATGGGGATGATGATGGTGGTCCTCCATTGGTGGTGATGGTGATGATGATGGTGATGGTGATGGTGGTTCTCCATTGGTGGTGATGGTGATGGTGATGATGATGGTGGTCCTCCATTGGTGGTGATGGTGATGGTGATGATGATGGTGGTCCTCCATTGGTGGTGATGGTGATGGTGATGATGATGGTGGTCCTCCATTGGTGGTGATGGTGATGGTGGTCCTCCATTGGTGTTGATGGTGATGGTGATGATGATGGTGGTCCTCCATTGGTGGTGATGGTGATGGTGATGGTGGTCCTCCATTGGTGATGATGGTGATGGTGATGATGATGGTGGTCCTCCATTGGTGGTGATGGTGATGATGATGGTGATGGTGATGGTGGTTCTCCATTGGTGGTGATGGTGATGGTGATGGTGGTCCTCCATTGGTGATGATGGTGATGGTGATGATGATGGTGGTCCTCCATTGGTGGTGATGGTGATGGTGATGATGATGGTGGTCCTCCATTGGTGGTGATGGTGATGGTGATGATGATGGTGGTCCTCCATTGGTGGTGATGGTGATGATGATGGTGGTCCTCCATTGGTGGTGATGGTGATGGTGATGATGATGGTGGTCCTCCATTGGTGGTGATGGTGATGGTGATGATGATGGTGGTCCTCCATTGGTGGTGATGGTGATGGTGATGATGATGGTGGTCCTCCATTGGTGGTGATGGTGATGATGATGGTGGTCCTCCATTGGTGGTGATGGTGATGGTGATGATGATGGTGGTCCTCCATTGGTGGTGATGGTGATGGTGATGATGATGGTGGTCCTCCATTGGTGGTGATGGTGATGGTGATGATGATGGTGGTCCTCCATTGGTGGTGATGGTGATGGTGGTCCTCCATTGGTGGTGATGGTGATGGTGATGATGATGGTGGTCCTCCATTGGTGGTGATGGTGATGGTGATGATGATGGTGGTCCTCCATTGGTGGTGATGGTGATGGTGATGATGATGGTGGTCCTCCATTGGTGGTGATGGTGATGGTGGTCCTCCATTGGTGGTGATGGTGATGGTGATGATGATGGTGGTCCTCCATTGGTGGTGATGGTGATGGTGATGGTGGTCCTCCATTGGTGATGATGGTGATGGTGATGATGATGGTGGTCCTCCATTGGTGGTGATGGTGATGATGATGGTGATGGTGATGGTGGTTCTCCATTGGTGGTGATGGTGATGGTGGTGAAGGTGATGGTGGTCCTCCATTGGTGATGATGGTGATGGTGATGATGATGGTGGTCCTCCATTGGTGGTGATGGTGATGGTGGTGAAGGTGATGGTGGTCCTCCATTGGTGATGATGGTGATGGTGATGGTGGTTCTCCTTTGGTGGTGATGGTGATGGTGGTGAAGGTGATGGTGGTCCTCCATTGGTGATGATGGTGATGGTGATGATGATGGTGGTCCTCCATTGGTGGTGATGGTGATGGTGGTCCTCCATTGGTGATGATGGTGATGGTGATGATGATGGTGGTCCTCCATTGGTGGTGATGGTGATGGTGATGGTGGTCCTCCATTGGTGGTGATGGTGATGGTGGTCCTCCATTGGTGGTGATGGTGATGGTGGTCCTCCATTGGTGATGATGGTGATGGTGATGATGATGGTGGTCCTCCATTGGTGGTGATGGTGATGATGATGGTGGTCCTCAATTGGTGATGATGGTGATGGTGATGATGATGGTGGTCCTCCATTGGTGATGATGGTGATGGTGATGATGATGGTGGTCCTCCATTGGTGGTGATGGTGATGGTGATGATGATGGTGGTCCTCCATTGGTGGTGATGGTGATGGTAGTCCTCCATTGGTGATGATGGTGATGGTGATGATGATGGTGGTCCTCCATTGGTGGTGATGGTGATGGTGATGGTGGTCCTCCATTGGTGATGATGGTGATGGGGATGATGATGGTGGTCCTCCATTGGTGGTGATGGTGATGATGATGGTGATGGTGATGGTGGTTCTCCATTGGTGGTGATGGTGATGGTGATGATGATGGTGGTCCTCCATTGGTGGTGATGGTGATGGTGATGATGATGGTGGTCCTCCATTGGTGGTGATGGTGATGGTGATGATGATGGTGGTCCTCCATTGGTGGTGATGGTGATGGTGGTCCTCCATTGGTGGTGATGGTGATGGTGATGATGATGGTGGTCCTCCATTGGTGGTGATGGTGATGGTGATGGTGGTCCTCCATTGGTGATGATGGTGATGGTGATGATGATAGTGGTCCTCCATTGGTGGTGATGGTGATGATGATGGTGATGGTGATGGTGGTTCTCCATTGGTGGTGATGGTGATGGTGGTGAAGGTGCTGGTGGTCCTCCATTGGTGATGATGGTGATGGTGATGATGATGGTGGTCCTCCATTGGTGGTGATGGTGATGGTGGTGAAGGTGATGGTGGTCCTCCATTGGTGATGATGGTGATGGAGATGGTGGTTCTCCTTTGGTGGTGATGGTGATGGTGGTGAAGGTGATGGTGGTCCTCCATTGGTGATGATGGTGATGTTGATGATGATGGTGGTCCTCCATTGGTGGTGATGGTGATGGTGGTCCTCCATTGGTGATGATGGTGATGGTGATGATGATGGTGGTCCTCCATTGGTGGTGATGGTGATGGTGATGGTGGTCCTCCATTGGTGGTGATGGTGATGGTGATGGTGGTCCTCCATTGGGGGTGATGGTGATGGTGGTCCTCCATTGGTGATGATGGTGATGGTGATGATGATGGTGGTCCTCCATTGGTGGTGATGGTGATGATGATGGTGGTCCTCCATTGGTGATGATGGTGATTGTGATGATGATGGTGGTCCTCCATTGGTGATGATGGTGATGGTGATGATGATGGTGGTCCTCCATTGGTGGTGATGGTGATGGTGATGGTGGTCCTCCATTGGTGGTGATGGTGATGGTGATGGTGGTCCTCCATTGGTGGTGATGGTGATGGTGGTCCTCCATTGGTGATGATGGTGATGGTGATGATGATGGTGGTCCTCCATTGATGATGATGGTGATGATGATGGTGGTTCTCCTTTGGTGGTGATGGTGATGGTGGTGAAGGTGATGGTGGTCCTCCATTGGTGATGATGGTGATGGTGATGATGATGGTGGTCCTCCATTGGTGGTGATGGTGATGGTGGTCCTCCATTGGTGATGATGGTGATGGTGATGATGATGGTGGTCCTCCATTGGTGGTGATGGTGATGGTGATGGTGGTCCTCCATTGGTGATGATGGTGATGGGGATGATGATGGTGGTCCTCCATTGGTGGTGATGGTGATGATGATGGTGATGGTGATGGTGGTTCTCCATTGGTGGTGATGGTGATGGTGATGATGATGGTGGTCCTCCATTGGTGGTGATGGTGATGGTGATGATGATGGTGGTCCTCCATTGGTGGTGATGGTGATGGTGATGATGATGGTGGTCCTCCATTGGTGGTGATGGTGATGGTGGTCCTCCATTGGTGGTGATGGTGATGGTGATGATGATGGTGGTCCTCCATTGGTGGTGATGGTGATGGTGATGGTGGTCCTCCATTGGTGATGATGGTGATGGTGATGATGATGGTGGTCCTCCATTGGTGGTGATGGTGATGATGATGGTGATGGTGATGGTGGTTCTCCATTGGTGGTGATGGTGATGGTGGTGAAGGTGATGGTGGTCCTCCATTGGTGATGATGGTGATGGTGATGATGATGGTGGTCCTCCATTGGTGGTGATGGTGATGGTGGTGAAGGTGATGGTGGTCCTCCATTGGTGATGATGGTGATGGAGATGGTGGTTCTCCTTTGGTGGTGATGGTGATGGTGGTGAAGGTGATGGTGGTCCTCCATTGGTGATGATGGTGATGGTGATGATGATGGTGGTCCTCCATTGGTGGTGATGGTGATGGTGGTCCTCCATTGGTGATGATGGTGATGGTGATGATGATGGTGGTCCTCCATTGGTGGTGATGGTGATGGTGATGGTGGTCCTCCATTGGTGGTGATGGTGATGGTGATGGTGGTCCTCCATTGGGGGTGATGGTGATGGTGGTCCTCCATTGGTGATGATGGTGATGGTGATGATGATGGTGGTCCTCCATTGGTGGTGATGGTGATGATGATGGTGGTCCTCCATTGGTGATGATGGTGATGGTGATGATGATGGTGGTCCTCCATTGGTGATGATGGTGATGGTGATGATGATGGTGGTCCTCCATTGGTGGTGATGGTGATGGTGATGGTGGTCCTCCATTGGTGGTGATGGTGATGGTGATGGTGGTCCTCCATTGGTGGTGATGGTGATGGTGATGGTGGTCCTCCATTGGTGATGATGGTGATGGTGATGATGATGGTGGTCCTCCATTGATGATGATGGTGATGATGATGGTGGTTCTCCTTTGGTGGTGATGGTGATGGTGGTGAAGGTGATGGTGGTCCTCCATTGGTGATGATGGTGATGGTGATGATGATGGTGGTCCTCCATTGGTGGTGATGGTGATGGTGGTCCTCCATTGGTGATGATGGTGATGGTGATGATGATGGTGGTCCTCCATTGGTGGTGATGGTGATGGTGATGGTGGTCCTCCATTGGTGGTGATGGTGATGGTGATGGTGGTCCTCCATTGGGGGTGATGGTGATGGTGGTCCTCCATTGGTGATGATGGTGATGGTGATGATGATGGTGGTCCTCCATTGGTGGTGATGGTGATGATGATGGTGGTCCTCCATTGGTGATGATGGTGATGGTGATGATGATGGTGGTGGTCCTCCATTGGTGGTGATGGTGATGGTGATGGTGGTCCTCCATTGGTGGTGATGGTGATGGTGATGATGATGGTGGTCCTCCATTGGTGGTGATGGTGATGGTGATGATGATGGTGGTCCTCCATTGGTGGTGATGGTGATGATGATGGTGGTCCTCCATTGGTGATGATGGTGATGGTGATGATGATGATGGTGGTCCTCCATTGGTGGTGATGGTGATGGTGATGGTGGTCCTCCATTGGTGGTGATGGTGATGGTGATGATGATGGTGGTCCTCCATTGGTGGTGATGGTGATGGTGATGATGATGGTGGTCCTCCATTGGTGGTGATGGTGATGGTGATGGTGGTCCTCCATTGGTGGTGATGGTGATGGTGATGATGATGGTGGTCCTCCATTGGTGGTGATGGTGATGGTGATGATGATGGTGGTCCTCCATTGGTGGTGATGGTGATGGTGATGATGATGGTGGTCCTCCATTGGTGATGATAGTGATGGTGATGATGATGGTGGTCCTCCATTGGTGGTGATGGTGATGGTGATGATGATGGTGGTCCTCCATTGGTGGTGATGGTGATGGTGATGATGATGGTGGTCCTCCATTGCTGGTGATGGTGATGGTGATGGTGGTCCTCCATTGGTGATGATGGTGATGGTGATGATGATGGTGGTCCTCCACTGGTGGTGATGGTGATGGTGATGGTGGTCCTCCATTGGTGGTGATGGTGATGGTGATGATGATGGTGGTCCTCCATTGGTGGTGATGGTGATGGTGATGATGATGGTGGTCCTCCATTGGTGGTGATGGTGATGGTGGTCCTCCATTGGTGGTGATGGTGATGGTGATGATGATGGTGGTCCTCCATTGGTGGTGATGGTGATGGTGATGATGATGGTGGTCCTCCATTGGTGGTGATGGTGATGGTGGTCCTCCATTGGTGGTGATGGTGATGGTGATGATGATGGTGGTCCTCCGTTGGTGGTGATGGTGATGGTGATGATGATGGTGGTCCTCCATTGGTGGTGATGGTGATGGTGATGATGATGGTGGTCCTCCATTGGTGGTGATGGTGATGGTGGTCCTCCATTGGTGGTGATGGTGATGATGATGGTGGTCCTCCATTGGTGGTGATGGTGATGGTGATGATGATGGTGGTCCTCCATTGGTGGTGATGGTGATGGTGATGATGATGGTGGTCCTCCATTGGTGGTGATGGTGATGGTGGTCCTCCATTGGTGGTGATGGTGATGGTGATGATGATGGTGGTCCTCCATTGGTGGTGATGGTGATGGTGATGGTGGTCCTCCATTGGTGGTGATGGTGATGGTGATGATGATGGTGGTCCTCCATTGGTGGTGATGGTGATGGTGATGATGATGGTGGTCCTCCATTGGTGGTGATGGTGATGGTGATGATGATGGTGGTCCTCCATTGGTGGTGATGGTGATGGTAATGGTGGTCCTCCATTGGTGATGATGGTGATGGTGATGATGATGGTGGTCCTCCATTGGTGGTGATGGTGATGGTGATGATGATGGTGGTCCTCCATTGGTGGTGATGGTGATGGTGATGATGATGGTGGTCCTCCATTGGTGGTGATGGTGATGGTGATGATGATGGTGGTCCTCCATTGGTGGTGATGGTGATGGTGATGATGATGGTGGTCCTCCATTGGTGGTGATGGTGATGATGATGGTGGTCCTCCATTGGTGGTGATGGTGATGGTGATGATGATGGTGGTCCTCCATTGGTGGTGATGGTGATGGTGATGATGATGGTGGTCCTCCATTGGTGGTGATGGTGATGGTGATGATGATGGTGGTCCTCCATTGGTGGTGATGGTGATGGTGGTCCTCCATTGGTGGTGATGGTGATGGTGATGATGATGGTGGTCCTCCATTGGTGGTGATGGTGATGGTGATGATGATGGTGGTCCTCCATTGGTGGTGATGGTGATGGTGATGATGATGGTGGTCCTCCATTGGTGGTGATGGTGATGGTGGTCCTCCATTGGTGGTGATGGTGATGGTGATGATGATGGTGGTCCTCCATTGGTGGTGATGGTGATGGTGATGGTGGTCCTCCATTGGTGATGATGGTGATGGTGATGATGATGGTGGTCCTCCATTGGTGGTGATGGTGATGATGATGGTGATGGTGATGGTGGTTCTCCATTGGTGGTGATGGTGATGGTGGTGAAGGTGATGGTGGTCCTCCATTGGTGATGATGGTGATGGTGATGATGATGGTGGTCCTCCATTGGTGGTGATGGTGATGGTGGTGAAGGTGATGGTGGTCCTCCATTGGTGATGATGGTGATGGTGATGGTGGTTCTCCTTTGGTGGTGATGGTGATGGTGGTGAAGGTGATGGTGGTCCTCCATTGGTGATGATGGTGATGTTGATGATGATGGTGGTCCTCCATTGGTGGTGATGGTGATGGTGGTCCTCCATTGGTGATGATGGTGATGGTGATGATGATGGTGGTCCTCCATTGGTGGTGATGGTGATGGTGATGGTGGTCCTCCATTGGTGGTGATGGTGATGGTGATGGTGGTCCTCCATTGGGGGTGATGGTGATGGTGGTCCTCCATTGGTGATGATGGTGATGGTGATGATGATGGTGGTCCTCCATTGGTGGTGATGGTGATGATGATGGTGGTCCTCCATTGGTGATGATGGTGATTGTGATGATGATGGTGGTCCTCCATTGGTGATGATGGTGATGGTGATGATGATGGTGGTCCTCCATTGGTGGTGATGGTGATGGTGATGGTGGTCCTCCATTGGTGGTGATGGTGATGGTGATGGTGGTCCTCCATTGGTGGTGATGGTGATGGTGGTCCTCCATTGGTGATGATGGTGATGGTGATGATGATGGTGGTCCTCCATTGATGATGATGGTGATGATGATGGTGGTTCTCCTTTGGTGGTGATGGTGATGGTGGTGAAGGTGATGGTGGTCCTCCATTGGTGATGATGGTGATGGTGATGATGATGGTGGTCCTCCATTGGTGGTGATGGTGATGGTGGTCCTCCATTGGTGATGATGGTGATGGTGATGATGATGGTGGTCCTCCATTGGTGGTGATGGTGATGGTGATGGTGGTCCTCCATTGGTGATGATGGTGATGGGGATGATGATGGTGGTCCTCCATTGGTGGTGATGGTGATGATGATGGTGATGGTGATGGTGGTTCTCCATTGGTGGTGATGGTGATGGTGATGATGATGGTGGTCCTCCATTGGTGGTGATGGTGATGGTGATGATGATGGTGGTCCTCCATTGGTGGTGATGGTGATGGTGATGATGATGGTGGTCCTCCATTGGTGGTGATGGTGATGGTGGTCCTCCATTGGTGGTGATGGTGATGGTGATGATGATGGTGGTCCTCCATTGGTGGTGATGGTGATGGTGATGGTGGTCCTCCATTGGTGATGATGGTGATGGTGATGATGATGGTGGTCCTCCATTGGTGGTGATGGTGATGATGATGGTGATGGTGATGGTGGTTCTCCATTGGTGGTGATGGTGATGGTGGTGAAGGTGATGGTGGTCCTCCATTGGTGATGATGGTGATGGTGATGATGATGGTGGTCCTCCATTGGTGGTGATGGTGATGGTGGTGAAGGTGATGGTGGTCCTCCATTGGTGATGATGGTGATGGAGATGGTGGTTCTCCTTTGGTGGTGATGGTGATGGTGGTGAAGGTGATGGTGGTCCTCCATTGGTGATGATGGTGATGGTGATGATGATGGTGGTCCTCCATTGGTGGTGATGGTGATGGTGGTCCTCCATTGGTGATGATGGTGATGGTGATGATGATGGTGGTCCTCCATTGGTGGTGATGGTGATGGTGATGGTGGTCCTCCATTGGTGGTGATGGTGATGGTGATGGTGGTCCTCCATTGGGGGTGATGGTGATGGTGGTCCTCCATTGGTGATGATGGTGATGGTGATGATGATGGTGGTCCTCCATTGGTGGTGATGGTGATGATGATGGTGGTCCTCCATTGGTGATGATGGTGATGGTGATGATGATGGTGGTCCTCCATTGGTGATGATGGTGATGGTGATGATGATGGTGGTCCTCCATTGGTGGTGATGGTGATGGTGATGGTGGTCCTCCATTGGTGGTGATGGTGATGGTGATGGTGGTCCTCCATTGGTGGTGATGGTGATGGTGATGGTGGTCCTCCATTGGTGATGATGGTGATGGTGATGATGATGGTGGTCCTCCATTGATGATGATGGTGATGATGATGGTGGTTCTCCTTTGGTGGTGATGGTGATGGTGGTGAAGGTGATGGTGGTCCTCCATTGGTGATGATGGTGATGGTGATGATGATGGTGGTCCTCCATTGGTGGTGATGGTGATGGTGGTCCTCCATTGGTGATGATGGTGATGGTGATGATGATGGTGGTCCTCCATTGGTGGTGATGGTGATGGTGATGGTGGTCCTCCATTGGTGGTGATGGTGATGGTGATGGTGGTCCTCCATTGGGGGTGATGGTGATGGTGGTCCTCCATTGGTGATGATGGTGATGGTGATGATGATGGTGGTCCTCCATTGGTGGTGATGGTGATGATGATGGTGGTCCTCCATTGGTGATGATGGTGATGGTGATGATGATGGTGGTGGTCCTCCATTGGTGGTGATGGTGATGGTGATGGTGGTCCTCCATTGGTGGTGATGGTGATGGTGATGATGATGGTGGTCCTCCATTGGTGGTGATGGTGATGGTGATGATGATGGTGGTCCTCCATTGGTGGTGATGGTGATGATGATGGTGGTCCTCCATTGGTGATGATGGTGATGGTGATGATGATGATGGTGGTCCTCCATTGGTGGTGATGGTGATGGTGATGGTGGTCCTCCATTGGTGGTGATGGTGATGGTGATGATGATGGTGGTCCTCCATTGGTGGTGATGGTGATGGTGATGATGATGGTGGTCCTCCATTGGTGGTGATGGTGATGGTGATGGTGGTCCTCCATTGGTGGTGATGGTGATGGTGATGATGATGGTGGTCCTCCATTGGTGGTGATGGTGATGGTGATGATGATGGTGGTCCTCCATTGGTGGTGATGGTGATGGTGATGATGATGGTGGTCCTCCATTGGTGATGATAGTGATGGTGATGATGATGGTGGTCCTCCATTGGTGGTGATGGTGATGGTGATGATGATGGTGGTCCTCCATTGGTGGTGATGGTGATGGTGATGATGATGGTGGTCCTCCATTGCTGGTGATGGTGATGGTGATGGTGGTCCTCCATTGGTGATGATGGTGATGGTGATGATGATGGTGGTCCTCCACTGGTGGTGATGGTGATGGTGATGGTGGTCCTCCATTGGTGGTGATGGTGATGGTGATGATGATGGTGGTCCTCCATTGGTGGTGATGGTGATGGTGATGATGATGGTGGTCCTCCATTGGTGGTGATGGTGATGGTGGTCCTCCATTGGTGGTGATGGTGATGGTGATGATGATGGTGGTCCTCCATTGGTGGTGATGGTGATGGTGATGATGATGGTGGTCCTCCATTGGTGGTGATGGTGATGGTGGTCCTCCATTGGTGGTGATGGTGATGGTGATGATGATGGTGGTCCTCCATTGGTGGTGATGGTGATGGTGATGATGATGGTGGTCCTCCATTGGTGGTGATGGTGATGGTGATGATGATGGTGGTCCTCCATTGGTGGTGATGGTGATGGTGGTCCTCCATTGGTGGTGATGGTGATGATGATGGTGGTCCTCCATTGGTGGTGATGGTGATGGTGATGATGATGGTGGTCCTCCATTGGTGGTGATGGTGATGGTGATGATGATGGTGGTCCTCCATTGGTGGTGATGGTGATGGTGGTCCTCCATTGGTGGTGATGGTGATGGTGATGATGATGGTGGTCCTCCATTGGTGGTGATGGTGATGGTGATGGTGGTCCTCCATTGGTGGTGATGGTGATGGTGATGATGATGGTGGTCCTCCATTGGTGGTGATGGTGATGGTGATGATGATGGTGGTCCTCCATTGGTGGTGATGGTGATGGTGATGATGATGGTGGTCCTCCATTGGTGGTGATGGTGATGGTAATGGTGGTCCTCCATTGGTGATGATGGTGATGGTGATGATGATGGTGGTCCTCCATTGGTGGTGATGGTGATGGTGATGATGATGGTGGTCCTCCATTGGTGGTGATGGTGATGGTGATGATGATGGTGGTCCTCCATTGGTGGTGATGGTGATGGTGATGATGATGGTGGTCCTCCATTGGTGGTGATGGTGATGGTGATGATGATGGTGGTCCTCCATTGGTGGTGATGGTGATGATGATGGTGGTCCTCCATTGGTGGTGATGGTGATGGTGATGATGATGGTGGTCCTCCATTGGTGGTGATGGTGATGGTGATGATGATGGTGGTCCTCCATTGGTGGTGATGGTGATGGTGATGATGATGGTGGTCCTCCATTGGTGGTGATGGTGATGGTGGTCCTCCATTGGTGGTGATGGTGATGGTGATGATGATGGTGGTCCTCCATTGGTGGTGATGGTGATGGTGATGATGATGGTGGTCCTCCATTGGTGGTGATGGTGATGGTGATGATGATGGTGGTCCTCCATTGGTGGTGATGGTGATGGTGGTCCTCCATTGGTGGTGATGGTGATGGTGATGATGATGGTGGTCCTCCATTGGTGGTGATGGTGATGGTGATGGTGGTCCTCCATTGGTGATGATGGTGATGGTGATGATGATGGTGGTCCTCCATTGGTGGTGATGGTGATGATGATGGTGATGGTGATGGTGGTTCTCCATTGGTGGTGATGGTGGTGAAGGTGATGGTGGTCCTCCATTGGTGATGATGGTGATGGTGATGATGATGGTGGTCCTCCATTGGTGGTGATGGTGATGGTGGTGAAGGTGATGGTGGTCCTCCATTGGTGATGATGGTGATGGTGATGGTGGTTCTCCTTTGGTGGTGATGGTGATGGTGGTGAAGGTGATGGTGGTCCTCCATTGGTGATGATGGTGATGGTGATGATGATGGTGGTCCTCCATTGGTGGTGATGGTGATGGTGGTCCTCCATTGGTGATGATGGTGATGGTGATGATGATGGTGGTCCTCCATTGGTGGTGATGGTGATGGTGATGGTGGTCCTCCATTGGTGGTGATGGTGATGGTGGTCCTCCATTGGTGGTGATGGTGATGGTGGTCCTCCATTGGTGATGATGGTGATGGTGATGATGATGGTGGTCCTCCATTGGTGGTGATGGTGATGATGATGGTGGTCCTCAATTGGTGATGATGGTGATGGTGATGATGATGGTGGTCCTCCATTGGTGATGATGGTGATGGTGATGATGATGGTGGTCCTCCATTGGTGGTGATGGTGATGGTGATGATGATGGTGGTCCTCCATTGGTGGTGATGGTGATGGTAGTCCTCCATTGGTGATGATGGTGATGGTGATGATGATGGTGGTCCTCCATTGGTGGTGATGGTGATGGTGATGGTGGTCCTCCATTGGTGATGATGGTGATGGGGATGATGATGGTGGTCCTCCATTGGTGGTGATGGTGATGATGATGGTGATGGTGATGGTGGTTCTCCATTGGTGGTGATGGTGATGGTGATGATGATGGTGGTCCTCCATTGGTGGTGATGGTGATGGTGATGATGATGGTGGTCCTCCATTGGTGGTGATGGTGATGGTGATGATGATGGTGGTCCTCCATTGGTGGTGATGGTGATGGTGGTCCTCCATTGGTGGTGATGGTGATGGTGATGATGATGGTGGTCCTCCATTGGTGGTGATGGTGATGGTGATGGTGGTCCTCCATTGGTGATGATGGTGATGGTGATGATGATGGTGGTCCTCCATTGGTGGTGATGGTGATGATGATGGTGATGGTGATGGTGGTTCTCCATTGGTGGTGATGGTGATGGTGGTGAAGGTGATGGTGGTCCTCCATTGGTGATGATGGTGATGGTGATGATGATGGTGGTCCTCCATTGGTGGTGATGGTGATGGTGGTGAAGGTGATGGTGGTCCTCCATTGGTGATGATGGTGATGGAGATGGTGGTTCTCCTTTGGTGGTGATGGTGATGGTGGTGAAGGTGATGGTGGTCCTCCATTGGTGATGATGGTGATGTTGATGATGATGGTGGTCCTCCATTGGTGGTGATGGTGATGGTGGTCCTCCATTGGTGATGATGGTGATGGTGATGATGATGGTGGTCCTCCATTGGTGGTGATGGTGATGGTGATGGTGGTCCTCCATTGGTGGTGATGGTGATGGTGATGGTGGTCCTCCATTGGGGGTGATGGTGATGGTGGTCCTCCATTGGTGATGATGGTGATGGTGATGATGATGGTGGTCCTCCATTGGTGGTGATGGTGATGATGATGGTGGTCCTCCATTGGTGATGATGGTGATTGTGATGATGATGGTGGTCCTCCATTGGTGATGATGGTGATGGTGATGATGATGGTGGTCCTCCATTGGTGGTGATGGTGATGGTGATGGTGGTCCTCCATTGGTGGTGATGGTGATGGTGATGGTGGTCCTCCATTGGTGGTGATGGTGATGGTGGTCCTCCATTGGTGATGATGGTGATGGTGATGATGATGGTGGTCCTCCATTGATGATGATGGTGATGATGATGGTGGTTCTCCTTTGGTGGTGATGGTGATGGTGGTGAAGGTGATGGTGGTCCTCCATTGGTGATGATGGTGATGGTGATGATGATGGTGGTCCTCCATTGGTGGTGATGGTGATGGTGGTCCTCCATTGGTGATGATGGTGATGGTGATGATGATGGTGGTCCTCCATTGGTGGTGATGGTGATGGTGATGGTGGTCCTCCATTGGTGGTGATGGTGATGGTGATGGTGGTCCTCCATTGGGGGTGATGGTGATGGTGGTCCTCCATTGGTGATGATGGTGATGGTGATGATGATGGTGGTCCTCCATTGGTGGTGATGGTGATGATGATGGTGGTCCTCCATTGGTGATGATGGTGATGGTGATGATGATGGTGGTCCTCCATTGGTGATGATGGTGATGGTGATGATGATGGTGGTCCTCCATTGGTGGTGATGGTGATGGTGATGATGATGGTGGTCCTCCATTGGTGGTGATGGTGATGGTGGTCCTCCATTGGTGATGATGGTGATGGTGATGATGATGGTGGTCCTCCATTGGTGGTGATGGTGATGGTGATGGTGGTCCTCCATTGGTGATGATGGTGATGGTGATGATGATGGTGGTCCTCCATTGGTGGTGATGGTGATGATGATGGTGATGGTGATGGTGGTTCTCCATTGGTGGTGATGGTGATGGTGATGATGATGGTGGTCCTCCATTGGTGGTGATGGTGATGGTGATGATGATGGTGGTCCTCCATTGGTGGTGATGGTGATGGTGATGATGATGGTGGTCCTCCATTGGTGGTGATGGTGATGATGATGGTGGTCCTCCATTGGTGGTGATGGTGATGGTGGTCCTCCATTGGTGGTGATGGTGATGGTGATGATGATGGTGGTCCTCCATTGGTGGTGATGGTGATGGTGATGGTGGTCCTCCATTGGTGATGATGGTGATGGTGATGATGATGGTGGTCCTCCATTGGTGGTGATGGTGATGGTGATGATGATGGTGGTCCTCCATTGGTGGTGATGGTGATGGTGATGGTGGTCCTCCATTGGTGATGATGGTGATGGTGATGATGATGGTGGTCCTCCATTGGTGGTGATGGTGATGGTGATGATGATGGTGGTCCTCCATTGGTGGTGATGGTGATGGTGATGATGATGGTGGTCCTCCATTGGTGGTGATGGTGATGGTGGTCCTCCATTGGTGGTGATGGTGATGGTGATGATGATGGTGGTCCTCCATTGGTGGTGATGGTGATGGTGATGATGATGGTGGTCCTCCATTGGTGGTGATGGTGATGGTGATGATGATGGTGGTCCTCCATTGGTGGTGATGGTGATGGTGATGGTGGTCCTCCATTGGTGATGATGGTGATGGTGATGATGATGGTGGTCCTCCATTGGTGGTGATGGTGATGATGATGGTGATGGTGATGGTGGTTCTCCATTGGTGGTGATGGTGATGGTGGTGAAGGTGATGGTGGTCCTCCATTGGTGATGATGGTGATGGTGATGATGATGGTGGTCCTCCATTGGTGGTGATGGTGATGGTGATGGTGGTCCTCCATTGGTGGTGATGGTGATGGTGATGGTGGTCCTCCATTGGTGGTGATGGTGATGGTGGTCCTCCATTGGTGATGATGGTGATGGTGATGATGATGGTGGTCCTCCATTGGTGGTGATGGTGATGATGATGGTGGTCCTCCATTGGTGATGATGGTGATGGTGATGATGATGGTGGTCCTCCATTGGTGATGATGGTGATGGTGATGATGATGGTGGTCCTCCATTGGTGGTGATGGTGATGGTGATGATGATGGTGGTCCTCCATTGGTGGTGATGGTGATGGTGGTCCTCCATTGGTGATGATGGTGATGATGATGGTGGTCCTCCATTGGTGGTGATGGTGATGGTGATGGTGGTCCTCCATTGGTGATGATGGTGATGGTGATGATGATGGTGGTCCTCCATTGGTGGTGATGGTGATGATGATGGTGATGGTGATGGTGGTTCTCCATTGGTGGTGATGGTGATGGTGATGATGATGGTGGTCCTCCATTGGTGGTGATGGTGATGGTGATGATGATGGTGGTCCTCCATTGGTGGTGATGGTGATGGTGATGATGATGGTGGTCCTCCATTGGTGGTGATGGTGATGGTGATGGTGATGATGATGGTGGTCCTCCATTGGTGGTGATGGTGGTCCTCCATTGGTGGTGATGGTGATGGTGATGATGATGGTGGTCCTCCATTGGTGGTGATGGTGATGGTGATGGTGGTCCTCCATTGGTGATGATGGTGATGGTGATGATGATGGTGGTCCTCCATTGGTGGTGATGGTGATGGTGATGATGATGGTGGTCCTCCATTGGTGGTGATGGTGATGGTGATGATGATGGTGGTCCTCCATTGGTGGTGATGGTGATGGTGATGATGATGGTGGTCCTCCATTGGTGGTGATGGTGATGGTGGTCCTCCATTGGTGGTGATGGTGATGGTGATGATGATGGTGGTCCTCCATTGGTGGTGATGGTGATGGTGATGGTGGTCCTCCATTGGTGATGATGGTGATGGTGATGATGATGGTGGTCCTCCATTGGTGGTGATGGTGATGATGATGGTGATGGTGATGGTGGTTCTCCATTGGTGGTGATGGTGATGGTGGTGAAGGTGATAGTGGTCCTCCATTGGTGATGATGGTGATGGTGATGATGATGGTGGTCCTCCATTGGTGGTGATGGTGATGGTGGTGAAGGTGATGGTGGTCCTCCATTGGTGATGATGGTGATGGTGATGGTGGTTCTCCTTTGGTGGTGATGGTGATGGTGGTGAAGGTGATGGTGGTCCTCCATTGGTGATGATGGTGATGGTGATGATGATGGTGGTCCTCCATTGGTGGTGATGGTGATGGTGATGGTGGTCCTCCATTGGTGGTGATGGTGATGGTGATGGTGGTCCTCCATTGGTGGTGATGGTGATGGTGGTCCTCCATTGGTGATGATGGTGATGGTGATGATGATGGTGGTCCTCCATTGGTGGTGATGGTGATGATGATGGTGGTCCTCCATTGGTGATGATGGTGATGGTGATGATGATGGTGGTCCTCCATTGGTGATGATGGTGATGGTGATGATGATGGTGGTCCTCCATTGGTGGTGATGGTGATGGTGATGATGATGGTGGTCCTCCATTGGTGGTGATGGTGATGGTGGTCCTCCATTGGTGATGATGGTGATGGTGATGATGATGGTGGTCCTCCATTGGTGGTGATGGTGATGGTGATGGTGGTCCTCCATTGGTGATGATGGTGATGGTGATGATGATGGTGGTCCTCCATTGGTGGTGATGGTGATGATGATGGTGATGGTGATGGTGGTTCTCCATTGGTGGTGATGGTGATGGTGATGATGATGGTGGTCCTCCATTGGTGGTGATGGTGATGGTGATGATGATGGTGGTCCTCCATTGGTGGTGATGGTGATGGTGATGATGATGGTGGTCCTCCATTGGTGGTGATGGTGATGGTGATGATGATGGTGGTCCTCCATTGGTGGTGATGGTGATGGTGGTCCTCCATTGGTGGTGATGGTGATGGTGATGATGATGGTGGTCCTCCATTGGTGGTGATGGTGATGGTGATGGTGGTTCTCCATTGGGGATGATGGTGATGGTGATGATGATGGTGGTCCTCCATTGGTGGTGATGGTGATGATGATGGTGATGGTGATGGTGGTCCTCCATTGGTGATGATGGTGATGGTGATGATGATGGTGGTCCTCCATTGGTGGTGATGGTGATGGTGGTGAAGGTGATGGTGGTCCTCCATTGGTGATGATGGTGATGGTGATGGTGGTTCTCCTTTGGTGGTGATGGTGATGGTGGTGAAGGTGATGGTGGTCCTCCATCGGTGATGATGGTGATGGTGATGATGATGGTGGTCCTCCATTGGTGGTGATGGTGATGGTGATGATGATGGTGGTCCTCCATTGGTGGTGATGGTGATGGTGATGATGATGGTGGTCCTCCATTGGTGGTGATGGTGATGGTGATGATGATGGTGGTCCTCCATTGGTGGTGATGGTGATGGTGGTCCTCCATTGGTGGTGATGGTGATGGTGATGATGATGGTGGTCCTCCATTGGTGGTGATGGTGATGGTGATGGTGGTCCTCCATTGGGGATGATGGTGATGGTGATGATGATGGTGGTCCTCCATTGGTGGTGATGGTGATGATGATGGTGATGGTGATGGTGGTCCTCCATTGGTGATGATGGTGATGGTGATGATGATGGTGGTCCTCCATTGGTGGTGATGGTGATGGTGGTGAAGGTGATGGTGGTCCTCCATTGGTGATGATGGTGATGGTGATGGTGGTCCTCCTTTGGTGGTGATGGTGATGGTGGTGAAGGTGATGGTGGTCCTCCATCGGTGATGATGGTGATGGTGATGATGATGGTGGTCCTCCATTGGTGGTGATGGTGATGGTGGTCCTCCATTGGTGATGATGGTGATGGTGATGATGATGGTGGTCCTCCATTGGTGGTGATGGTGATGGTGATGGTGGTCCTCCATTGGTGGTGATGGTGATGGTGGTCCTCCATTGGTGGTGGTGGTGATGGTGGTCCTCCATTGGTGATGATGGTGATGGTGATGATGATGGTGGTCCTCCATTGGTGGTGATGGTGATGATGATGGTGGTCCTCCATTGGTGATGATGGTGATGGTGATGATGATGGTGGTCCTCCATTGGTGATGATGGTGATGGTGATGATGATGGTGGTCCTCCATTGGTGGTGATGGTGATGGTGATGATGATGGTGGTCCTCCATTGGTGATGATGGTGATGGTGATGGTGATGGTGGTCCTCCATTGGTGATGATGGTGATGGTGATGATGATGGTGGTCCTCCATTGGTGGTGATGGTGATGATGATGGTGATGGTGATGGTGGTTCTCCATTGGTGGTGATGGTGATGGTGATGATGATGGTGGTCCTCCATTGGTGGTGATGGTGATGGTGATGGTGGTTCTCCATTGGTGGTGATGGTGATGGTGATGATGATGGTGGTCCTCCATTGGTGGTGATGGTGATGGTGATGGTGGTTCTCCATTGGTGGTGATGGTGATGGTGATGGTGATGGTGGTTCTCCATTGGTGGTGATGGTGATGGTGGTCCTCCATTGGTGATGATGGTGATGGTGATGATGATGGTGGTCCTCCATTGGTGGTGATGGTGATGGTGATGGTGATGGTGATGGTGGTTCTCCATTGGTGGTGATGGTGATGGTGGTCCTCCATTGGTGATGATGGTGATGGTGATGGTGATGGTAGTTCTCCATTGGTGGTGATGGTGATGGTGATGGTGGTTCTCCATTGGTGGTGATGGTGATGGTGATGGTGATGGTGATGGTAGTTCTCCATTGGTGGTGATGGTGATGGTGATGGTGGTTCTCCATTGGTGGTGATGGTGATGGTGATGATGATGATGGTGGTCCTCCATTGGTGGTGATGGTGATGGTGATGGTGATGGTGGTTCTCCATTGGTGGTGATGGTGATGGTGATGGTGGTTCTCCATTGGTGGTGATGGTGATGGTGGTCCTCCATTGGTGATGATGGTGATGGTGATGATGATGGTGGTCCTCCATTGGTGGTGATGGTGATGGTAATGGTGATGGTGGTTCTCCATTGGTGGTGATGGTGATGGTGGTCCTCCATTGGTGATGATGGTGATGGTGATGGTGATGGTAGTTCTCCATTGGTGGTGATGGTGATGGTGATGGTGGTTCTCCATTGGTGGTGATGGTGATGGTGATGGTGATGGTGATGGTAGTTCTCCATTGGTGGTGATGGTGATGGTGGTTCTCCATTGGTGGTGATGGTGATGGTGATGGTGGTCCTCCATTGGTGGTGATGGTGATGGTGATGGTGGTCCTCCATTGGTGGTGATGGTGATGGTGATGGTAGTTCTCCATTGGTGGTGATGGTGATGGTGATGGTGGTTCTCCATTGGTGGTGATGGTGATGGTGGTGAAGGTGATGGTGGTCCTCCATTGGTGATGATGGTGATGGTGATGGTGGTTCTCCATTTGTGGTGATGGTGATGGTGGTGAAGGTGATGGTGGTCCTCCATTGGTGATGATGGTGATGGTGATGGTGGTTCTCCATTTGTGGTGATGGTGATGGTGGTGAAGGTGATGGTGGTCCTCCATTGGTGATGATGGTGATGGTGATGGTGGTTCTCCTTTGGTGGTGATGGTGATGGTGGTGAAGGTGATGGTAGTTCTCCATTGGTGATGGTGGTGAAGGTGATGGTGGTCCTCCATTGGTGGTGATGGTGATGATGATGGTGGTCCTCCATTGGTGGTGATGGTGATGGTGGTGAAGGTGATGGTGGTCCTCCGTTGGTGATGATGGTGATGGTGATGGTGGTTCTCCTTTGGTGGTGATGGTGATGGTGGTGAAGGTGATGGTGGTCCTCCATTGGTGATGATGGTGATGGTGATGGTGGTTCTCCTTTGGTGGTGATGGTGATGGTGGTGAAGGTGATGGTGGTCATCCATTGGTGATGATGGTGATGGTGATGATGATGGTGGTCCTCCATTGGTGGTGATGGTGATGGTGATGGTGATGGTGGTTCGCCATTGGTGGTGATGGTGATGGTGATGATGATGGTGGTCCTCCATTGGTGGTGATGGTGATGGTGATGGTGGTTCTCCATTGGTGGTGATGGTGATGGTGATGATGATGGTGGTCCTCCATTGGTGGTGATGGTGATGGTGATGGTGGTTCTCCATTGGTGGTGATGGTGATGGTGATGATGATGGTGGTCCTCCATTGGTGGTGATGGTGATGGTGATGGTGGTTCTCCATTGGTGGTGATGTGTGATGGTGATGGTGATGGTGGTTCTCCATTGGTGGTGATGGTGATGGTGGTCCTCCATTGGTGATGATGGTGATGGTGATGATGATGGTGGTCCTCCATTGGTGGTGATGGTGATGGTGATGGTGATGGTGGTTCTCCATTGGTGGTGATGGTGATGGTGGTCCTCCATTGGTGATGATGGTGATGGTGATGGTGATGGTAGTTCTCCATTGGTGGTGATGGTGATGGTGATGGTGGTTCTCCATTGGTGGTGATGGTGATGGTGATGGTGATGGTGATGGTGATGGTAGTTCTCCATTGGTGGTGATGGTGATGGTGATGGTGGTTCTCCATTGGTGGTGATGGTGATGGTGATGATGATGATGGTGGTCCTCCATTGGTGGTGATGGTGATGGTGATGGTGATGGTGGTTCTCCATTGGTGGTGATGGTGATGGTGATGGTGATGGTGGTTCTCCATTGGTGGTGATGGTGATGGTGGTCCTCCATTGGTGATGATGGTGATGGTGATGATGATGGTGGTCCTCCATTGGTGGTGATGGTGATGGTAATGGTGATGGTGGTTCTCCATTGGTGGTGATGGTGATGGTGGTCCTCCATTGGTGATGATGGTGATGGTGATGGTGATGGTAGTTCTCCATTGGTGGTGATGGTGATGGTGATGGTGGTTCTCCATTGGTGGTGATGGTGATGGTGATGGTGATGGTGATGGTAGTTCTCCATTGGTGGTGATGGTGATGGTGGTTCTCCATTGGTGGTGATGGTGATGGTGATGGTGGTCCTCCATTGGTGGTGATGGTGATGGTGATGGTGGTCCTCCATTGGTGGTGATGGTGATGGTGATGGTAGTTCTCCATTGGTGGTGATGGTGATGGTGATGGTGGTTCTCCATTGGTGGTGATGGTGATGGTGGTGAAGGTGATGGTGGTCCTCCATTGGTGATGATGGTGATGGTGATGGTGGTTCTCCATTTGTGGTGATGGTGATGGTGGTGAAGGTGATGGTGGTCCTCCATTGGTGATGATGGTGATGGTGATGGTGGTTCTCCATTTGTGGTGATGGTGATGGTGGTGAAGGTGATGGTGGTCCTCCATTGGTGATGATGGTGATGGTGATGGTGGTTCTCCTTTGGTGGTGATGGTGATGGTGGTGAAGGTGATGGTAGTTCTCCATTGGTGATGGTGGTGAAGGTGATGGTGGTCCTCCATTGGTGGTGATGGTGATGATGATGGTGGTCCTCCATTGGTGGTGATGGTGATGGTGGTGAAGGTGATGGTGGTCCTCCATTGGTGATGATGGTGATGGTGATGGTGGTTCTCCTTTGGTGGTGATGGTGATGGTGGTGAAGGTGATGGTGGTCCTCCATTGGTGATGATTGTGATGGTGATGGTGGTTCTCCTTTGGTGGTGATGGTGATGGTGGTGAAGGTGATGGTGGTCATCCATTGGTGATGATGGTGATGGTGATGATGATGGTGGTCCTCCATTGGTGGTGATGGTGATGGTGATGGTGATGGTGGTTCGCCATTGGTGGTGATGGTGATGTTGGTCCTCCATTGGTGATGATGGTGATGGTGATGGTGATGGTGGTTCTCCATTGGTGGTGATGGTGATGGTGGTGAAGATGTTGGTGGTCCTCCACCTGGTGTGATAATGGTGATGATGGTGATGTGGTCCTCCATTGGTGGTGATGGTGGTGGTGGTGGTGATGGTGGTGGAGGTCCTCCATTGGTGGTGATGGTGGTGGAGGTCCTCCATTGGTGGTGATGGTGGTGGAGGTCCTCCGTTGGTGGTGAAGATGTTGGTGGTCCTCCACCTGGTGTGATAATGGTGATGATGGTGATGTGGTCCTCCATTGGTGGTGATGGTGGTGATGATGGTGGTGGAGGTCCTCCATTGGTGGTGATGGTGGTGATGATGGTGGTGGAGGTCCTCCATTGGTGGTGATGGTGGTGGAGGTCCTCCATTGGTGGTGAAGATGTTGGTGGTCCTCCACCTGGTGTGATAATGGTGATGATGGTGATGTGGTCCTCCATTGGTGGTGATGGTGGTGATGATGGTGGTGGTGGTGGAGGTCCTCCATTGGTGGTGATGGTGGTGGAGGTCCTCCATTGGTGGTGATGGTGGTGGAGGTCCTCCATTGGTGGTGATGGTGGTGGAGGTCCTCCATTGGTGGTGATGGTGGTGGAGGTCCTCCATTGGTGGTGATGGTGGTGGAGGTCCTCCATTGGTGGTGATGGTGGTGGAGGTCCTCCATTGGTGGTGATGGTGGTGGAGGTCCTCCACGAGGTGTGATGATGGTGGACAAGAAGTGTTGAGTCAGAAGGTTTGAGTGCTGGGTTCCTCCTGTGAGTGACAGATATTGAACCTGCCGGCCAAAAGACGTCTCCATGGAAACACTATTGATTATTACGCGGCAATGAAGGTTTCTCAGAAGCTTGGGAGAATGTGACGGATCTCTCTAGAACACACAAAAGATGAACTTAAAAGAAAGACGTCAAACACCAGTAAGTACAGTAACCACGTTTGTAACCAAGTGAATACTGTAAACTGCTTTCACCGCCATCTTTTTAACGCGCATGATTCCTTTTTGACCCTCGCTCCGTCCCGTAGCGTGGGAAAACAAAATGCTGCGCAGGAACTATAAATAGCCAGCAGAAAGGCAGAAAGAAAAGGTACATTATGGAAATGTCAGATCCAAAACTATGACAAGGGCTTCTCCCCACTATTTCCTCTTCCATGGCTCTGACATTGTAGAGAGGAGGAGGAGGAGGAAGAGGAGGAGGAGGAGGAGGAGGAGGAGGAGGAAGAGGAGGAGGAGGAGCTTCACGTACGTGTTGTGAGCATTAATGACATCAAACATGTCTTCATTACAGTTGTGAGCATTAATAACATCAAACATGTCTTCATTACAGTTGTGAGCATTAATGACATCAAACATGTCTTCATTACAGTTGTGAGCATTAATAACATCAAACATGTCTTCATTACAGTTGTGAGCATTAATGACATCAAACATGTCTTCATTACAGTTGTGAGCATTAATGACATCAAACATGTCTTCATTACAGTTGTGAGCATTAATAACATCAAACATGTCTTTTATGCCCATCATGCTCACAATGTTGTCATGCAGTCTGTGATACTTCTATTGTTTGCTGAGGAATATACTGGACATTTTTTGGCAGATTGAAGCAAAGTATCCATTCTTTTATAAAATGATAGAATGTTTAGCGGGCTGAATATTACATGGAATGAATAAATAGAGAAGGTTAATACATTGTCGTCCAGAGATACAAACACCGTGAACTTGTATAAGATGTAATGTGCAAAATATGTATTTAGGTAGAAATATTACAGATTACAATACCAAACATCTTTGACAATCAAAGGATGATCGAACAATCCACATTTTGTGTTGTTAATGTGTGAAACTGCAATGTAAACATGCCAGTGTAGCTCCTCTCCTCTCAATGCAAGTGCTCCTACAGCAGGAATACAAATACTGTATTCCTACAAAATCTGACAAGTCACCAACGTACTACAAAACATCAGTTGTTGATTGAATTGATTTAACAAAATAATAAAGAATATTGTTATTCTGATGTACAATACAATAATACAATGACATGTATGACAATGATAATAATAATATGGTAAATATCATAAAACATTAGTCCCTCTTATGTTGGTGTGTTAAAGAAATGTATAAATATTGTAAATGTATACATGAAAAGCTTTGTGGTGATGGTGACACATTTTGTGTTATTAATGTGTGAAACTGCTATCCAAAGATGGAAGTGTAGCTCCTCTCCTCTCAATGCAAGTTGTCCTGCAGCGGAAATGCAAATTCTGTATTCCCACAAAAGACACAATCTGGCAAGACGACAACAACACACAGCAGGCAATTCTTTTTGACATTTTTTTGAAATGTTTGTGATGAAAAAAAGCACTTGATCTAAGTAATCGACCAGTCATGGTCATAAAATAAGTACACTAATCATCTTCAATCTTTATCAATTGTTATGGTTGTGCAGACAAAGAAAGCTGACATTTAGGTGGACTGGCCCTTTAAGGCTAACTTCACAATCGCCAAAGGAATTCTGCTGCCTTTGCTCTGCTAGCGTAGCGCACACAAGTCAACTCAGACCACTTGAGGTCAACCCAGACCACGTGAAGTCAACCCAGACCGCTTGAAGTCAACCCAGACCACTTGAGGTCAACCCAGACCACTTGAAGTCAACCCAGACCGCTTGAAGTCAACCCAGACCGCTTGAAGTCAACCCAGACCACTTGAGGTCAACCCAGACCACGTGAAGTCAACCCAGACCGCTTGAAGTCAACCCAGACCGCTTGAAGTCAACCCAAACCACTTGAGGTGAACCCAGACCACTTGAGGTGAACCCAGACCACTTGAAGTCAACCCAGACCACTTGAAGTCAACCCAGACCACTTGAAGTCAACCCAGACCACTTGAGGTGAACCCAGACCACTTGAGGTGAACCCAAACCACTTGAAGTCAACACAGACCACTTGAAGTCAACCCAGACCACTTGAAGTCAACCCAGACCACTTGAGGTCAACCCAGACCACGTGAAGTCAACCCAGACCGCTTGAAGTCAACCCAGACCGTTTGAGGTGAACCCAGACCACTTGAGGTCAACCCAGACCACGTGAAGTCAACCCAGACCGCTTGAAGTCAACCCAGACCACTTGAGGTCAACCCAGACCACGTGAAGTCAACCCAGACCGCTTGAAGTCAACCCAGACCGCTTGAAGTCAACCCAAACCACTTGAGGTGAACCCAGACCACTTGAAGTCAACCCAGACCACTTGAAGTCAACCCAGACCATTTGAAGTCAACCCAGACCACGTGAAGTCAACCCAGACCACTTGAAGTCAACCCAGACCACTTGAAGTCAACCCAGACCACTTGAGGTGAACCCAGACCACTTGAAGTCAACCCAGACCACTTGAAGTCAACCCAGACCACTTGAAGTCAACCCAGACCACTTGAGGTGAACCCAGACCACTTGAGGTGAACCCAGACCACTTGAAGTCAACCCAGACCACTTGAAGTCAACCCAGACCATTTGAAGTCAACCCAGACCACTTGAAGTCAACCCAGACCACTTGAAGTCAACACAGACCACTTGAAGTCAACCCAGACCACTTGAGGTGAACCCAGACCACTTGAGGTGAACCCAGACCACTTGAAGTCAACCCAGACCACTTGAGGTGAACCCAGACCACTTGAGGTGAACCCAGACCACTTGAGGTGAACCCAGACCACTTGAGGTGAACCCAGACCACTTGAGGTGAACCCAGACCACTTGAAGTCAACCCAGACCACTTGAGGTGAACCCAGACCATTTGAAGTCAACCCAGACCACTTGAAGTCAACCCAGACCACTTGAGGTGAACCCAGACCACTTGAGGTGAACCCAGACCACTTGAGGTGAACCCAGACCACTTGAAGTCAACCCAGACCACTTGAGGTGAACCCAGACCACTTGAGGTGAACCCAGACCACTTGAAGTCAACCCAGACCACTTGAGGTGAACCCAGACTACTTGAGGTGAACCCAGACCACTTGAGGTGAACCCAGACCACTTGAGGTGAACCCAGACCACTTGAGGTGAACCCAGACCACTTGAGGTGAACCCAGACCACTTGAAGTCAACCCAGACCACTTGAGGTGAACCCAGACCACTTGAGGTGAACCTAGACCACTTGAGGTGAACCCAGACCACTTGAGGTGAACCCAGACCACTTGAGGTGAACCCAGACCACTTGAAGTCAACCCAGACCACTTGAGGTGAACCCAGACTACTTGAGGTGAACCCAGACCACTTGAGGTGAACCCAGACCACTTGAGGTGAACCCAGACCACTTGAGGTGAACCCAGACCACTTGAGGTGAACCCAGACCACTTGAAGTCAACCCAGACCACTTGAGGTGAACCCAGACCACTTGAGGTGAACCCAGACCACTTGAAGTCAACCCAGACCACTTGAAGTCAACCCAGACCATTTGAAGTCAACCCAGACCACTTGAAGTCAACCCAGACCACTTGAAGTCAACACAGACCACTTGAAGTCAACCCAGACCACTTGAGGTGAACCCAGACCACTTGAGGTGAACCCAGACCACTTGAAGTCAACCCAGACCACTTGAGGTGAACCCAGACTACTTGAGGTGAACCCAGACCACTTGAGGTGAACCCAGACCACTTGAGGTGAACCCAGACCACTTGAGGTGAACCCAGACCACTTGAGGTGAACCCAGACCACTTGAAGTCAACCCAGACCACTTGAGGTGAACCCAGACCACTTGAGGTGAACCCAGACCACTTGAGGTGAACCCAGACCACTTGAGGTGAACCCAGACCACTTGAGGTGAACCCAGACCACCCAGCCAAGATAGCGATGTTCAAATGTAAAAGGGAACCTGCGGAACTTGCTCTGTAAAAGTCTATTTTACAGGCTTTTAGTGAAATAAAAGATGATCAAAAATATCAAAATATAAAATGATGTAAATATTTAATCCTGAAGATGGGATTTTGGTTTGTAATATTTGCTTTACATCATTATTTTGTCTTAGCAAGTGCTCTTTAACAGTATATTTTAGAGGTTTTGGGTGAAATATAAAGTTGTAAATACGTCAGAATATGAAAATATTGTAGGTATTAAATTTTGTTTTGGGATTTTTAAGTTTTGTCATTGATTTGGCCCAAAAGCTGCTCTTTAACAGAACATTTCAGAGGCTTTTGGTGACATTTCAACTGATGAATGTATCAGAATGGGAAAATGATGTCAATATTTAACCCTGCAAACTGAATTCTGCTTTGGAATATTTGCTGTACATCATTATTCAAATAAAGTACTATCTAATCTAATTATTATGTCATAACAAGCTGCTCTTTAACCGTATATTTTACAGGCTTTTGGTGAAATATAAATATATTTTCAGAATATGAAAATATTGTACTTATTTAAAACTTTGCAGACGAGATTTTGTTTTGGGATGTTTATGTTTTGTCTTTGATATTTACACCAACTGTATGTATGAAGACCTTTACAATAAACAAGTTGCTCTTTAACAGAACATTTTAGAGGCTTTTGGTGAAATGTAAGATGGTAAATATGTCAGAATATGAAAAGATTGTAGATATTTAATGGGGGATATTTCAGGTGTGTCATTGATATGGCCCAAAAGATGCTTTTAACTGAATATTTTAGAGGCTTTTAGAGAAATTTCAACTGATAAATGCATCAGATTGGGAAAAGGATGCAAATATTTAACCCTACAAACTGAATTCTGCTTTGGAATATTTGAGTTGTGTCATCAATTTGTCCCAAAATCTTCAGCATTTTCTGAAACATTAATCAATCAATCAATCAATGTTTATTTATATAGCCCCAAATCACAAATGTCTCAAAGGACTGCACAAATCATTACGACTACAACATCCTCGGAAGAACCCACAAAAGGGCAAGGAAAACTCACACCCAGTGGGCAGGGAGAATTCACATTCAGTGGGACGCCAGCGACAATGCTGACTATGAGAAACCTTGGAGAGGACCTCAGATGTGGGCAACCCCCCCCCTCTAGGGGACCGAAAGCAATGGATGTCGAGCGGGTCTAACATGATACTGTGAAAGTTCAATCCATAGTGGCTCCAAGACAGCAGTGAGAGTCCCGTCCACAGGAAACCATCTCAAGCGGATCAGCAGCGTAGAGATGTCCCCAACCGATACAGGCGAGCGGTCCATCCTGGGTCCCGACGAGCGGTCCATCCTGGGTCTCGACTCTGGACAGTCAGTACTTCATCCATGGTCATCGGACCGGACCCCCTCCACAAGGGAGGGGGGGACATAGGAGAAAGAAAAGAAGCGGCAGATCAACTGGTCTAAAAAGGAGGTCTATTTAAAGGCTAGAGTATACAAATGAGTTTTAAGATAAGACTTAAATGCTTCTACTGAGGTAGCATCTCGAACTGTTACCGGGAGGGCATTCCAGAGTACTGGAGCCCGAACGGAAAACGCTCTATAGCCCGCAGACTTTTTTTTGAGCTCTAGGAATCACTAATAAGCCGGAGTCTTTTGAACGCAGATTTCTTGCCGGGACATACGGTACAATACAATCGGCAAGATAGGCTGGAGCTAGACCGTGTAGTATTTTATACGTAAGTAATAAAACCTTAAAGTCACATCTTAAGTGCACAGGAAGCCAGTGCAGGTGAGCCAGTACAGGCGTAATATGATCAAACTTTCTTGTTCTTGTCAAAAGTCTAGCAGCCGCATTTTGTACCAACTGTAATCTTTTAATGCTAGACATTGGGAGACCCGAAAATAATACGTTACAGTAATCGAGACGAGACGTAACAAACGCATGGATAATGATCTCGGCGTCTTTAGTGGACAAAATGGAGCGAATTTTAGCGATATTACGGAGATGAAAGAAGGCCGTTTTAGTAACGCTTTTAATGTGTGACTCAAAGGAGAGAGTTGGGTCGAAGATAATACCCAGATTTTTTACAGAGTCACCTTGTTTTATTATTTGGTTGTCAAATGTTAAAGTTGTATTATTAAATAGAGGTCGGTGTCTAGCAGGACCGATAATCAGCATTTCCGTTTTTTTGGCATTAAGTTGCAAAAAGTTAGCGGACATCCATTGTTTAATTTCATTAAGACACGCTTCCAACTGACTACAGTCCGGCGTGTTGGTCAGCTTTAGGGGCATGTAGAGTTGGGTGTCATCAGCATAACAGTGAAAGCTAATACCGTATTTGCGTAAGACGTCACCTAGCGGCAGCATGACAACAAACTCATCCAAGTGCATTTGGCTTTGGATTGTTTGACTTCTGTCACCTAACAAGTCACTTAGGATGTTCTTTAAAAGTATATTTTAGATGATATTTAGTTGGACAAAAAAAAGAACTTATTTCACGCAGCAGACGGGAAAATGTGAGTTTTGTGGGCTACTTTGAAGTGATTGAAGACGTCCTTTAAGAGTATATTTGAGAAGCTGCTGGTGGAATGTGAGATGCAGAAGAAGTGAGGTGAACAACAAAACATTTATTTCCTTCCTTTCTGTGGCACACAAACGCCACGTCCACCCTTGACCTCGCTGCAGCGCTCCCACACAACGCTGGGAAAGTCACCCCCCTCCTGTCAGCCATGAAAAGCCCGCTGTTGACCCTTCACCCCTGACCTGTCCACACAAATGGCCCTTTTGATAATAGCCATTGTCATTGGGGGGCCCGCCAACGCAGCCCACAAATGATCAATCATAAAGTCAGCACAATCCAAAATAAAAGTGGAATATTCTGGCAATAAAACCTCCTTTTCTCTATTGAAAGTAAAAAAGAAGTTATATCACCGGCCCAAAAAATGAGACGTTTTCATCAACGCAGAGTGTTCTTTTTATGACAGAAATAAACCATACAAGTAAGAAAATAAAGTCTTAATATTACTTAATAAATATATTTCATGTTTAGATTGGATAAAAAAATGTTTTATTATTATGATCATATTTTTTCTTTTATTTTACAAGAATTATCATTTTTTGTTTATTTTACAGGAATTAAATCCGATTTTTAGGAGGTAAATAAAATAATGATAAATTGCAAAAAAATATAAGAGCAAAAAGTATCTCTTTACGGAAATGAAGTCAGAATATTGTGAAAATAATCCAAAGGTTGCACAACTAAATATGTTTGGAGTAATCATATTTTACTAAGAAAAGAATTAATGAATAATATTCTCAAGAAAAATGTCAACATATAACCAGGAAATGAGTTGTATTTTCGTAGCCGAGAAATGATAACAAAACATAAATATGGTACAGTAAAATGTCAATTTTGAAGCAATTTTTTAATATGATATCTAAAACATTTATAATCAATCATACAGTGAGGGGAATCAAGAGGTCATAGTGCAATATTTTAGAAATAAAACCTCATTTTCTCTGGAAAATATTGGTCGTATTCAAAGATAAAGTAATTGTCAAATAAAGGACATATTTTTCGTAATCTTTTATGAAAATTAGGTATTCTTTTTATGACATAAATTAACCACAAAGGTACGGGAATTACATTTTAATATTGTCAGATAAATTCTTTATTTTATTTCATCGTTATCATTTTTTTTTTTTTAGATTTTACAAGAATAAAATAAAATGTTTAAAAATGAAAAAAAGTTGAAGTCTACCAAAAATAAAATTGTACCGTCCGCTAACTTTTTGCAACTCAACGCCCAAAAAAACGGAAATGCTGATTATCGGTCCTGCTAGACACCGAACTCTATTTAATAATACAACTCTAACATTTGACAACCAAACAATTAATCAAGGCGACACGGTAAAGAATCTGGGTATTATCTTCCACCCAACTCTCTCCTTTGAGGCACACATTAAAAGCGTTACTAAAACGGCCTTCTTTCATCTCCGTAACATCGCTAAAATTCGCTCCATTTTGTCCACTAAAGACGCTGAGATCATTATCCATGCGTTTGTTACGTCTCGTCTCGATTACTGTAACGTATTATTTTGGGGTCTCCCCATGTCTAGCATTAAAAGATTACAGTTGGTACAAAATGCGGCTGCTAGACTTTTGACAAGAACAAGAAAGTTTGATCATATTACGCCTGTACTGTATATACCTTTATATACATATATATATACCTATACTGTATATAATAAATAAATGGGTTGTACTTGTATAGCGCTTTTCTACCTTCAAGGTAGTCAAAGCGCTTTGACACTACTTCCACATTCACACACTGATGGAGGGAGCTGCCATGCAAGGCGCCAACCAGCACCCATCAGGAGCAAGGGTGAAGTGTCTTGCTCAGGACACAACGGACATGACGAGGTTGGTTCTAGGTGGGATTTGAACCAGTGACCCTCGGGTTGCGCACGGCCACTCTCCCACTGCGCCACGCCGTCCCTATATATATATATATATATATATATATATATATATATATATATATATATATATATATATATATATATATATATATATATATATATATATATATATATATACACATATATATATGTATATATACATATATACATACATTTATACCTATACTGTATATACCTTTATATACATACATATATACCTATACTGTATATACATTTATATACATATATATACATACATATATACCTATACTGGCTCACCTGCACTGGCTTCCTGTGCACTTAAGATGTGACTTTAAGGTTTTACTACTTAGGTATAAAATACTACACGGTCTAGCTCCATCCTATCTTGCCGATTGTATTGTACCATATGTCCCGGCAAGAAATCTGCCTTCAAAGGACTCCGGCTTATTAGTGATTCCTAAAGCCCAAAAAAAGTCTGCGGGCTATAGAGCGTTTTCCGTTCAGGCTCCAGTACTCTGGAATGTCCTACCGGTAACAGTTCGAGATGCTACCTCAGTAGGAGCATTTAAGTCTCACCTTAAAACTCATTTGTATACTCTAGCCTTTAAATAGACCACCGTTTTAGACCAGTTGATCTGCCGCTTCTTTTCTTTTTCTACTCTGTCCCCCCCCTCCCTTGTGGAGGGGGTCCGGTCCGATGGCCATGGATGAAGTACTGGCTGTCCAGAGTCGGGACCCAGGATGGACCGCTCGTCGGGACCCAGGATGGACTGCTTGGGGACATCTCTACGATGCTGATCCGACTCCGCTTGGGATGGTTTCCTCTGGACGGGACTCTCGCTGATTTCTTGGATCCGCTTTGAACTGAACTCTCGCGTCTGTGTTGGATCCACTATGGATTGAACTTTCACATTATCATGTTAGACCCGCTCGACATCCATTGCTTTCGGTCCCCTAGAGGGGGGGCGGGGGGGGGGGTTGCCCACATATGTGGTCCTCTCCAAGGTTCTCATAGTCATCATCGTCACCGACGTCCCACTGGATGTGAGTTCTCCTTGCCCTTATGTGGGTTCTTCCGAGGATGTGGTAGTGGTTTGTGCAGCCCTTTGAGACACTTGTGATTTAGGGCTATATAAGTAAACATTGATTGATTGAATTTTAGTTATGTAATGTTAGTAATATTAGTAGTGTAATATTAGTGATATTAGTAAGTAGTAGTTTTAGTAGTAGTAGTAGTACACTTCTTACTGTAATTGTGACACTTATAATTAGTCACAATTGTTTTGTAAAATTAATGTGTACATAGAGTATCCTAATTTAGTTCAAGGTATTTTCATATCTAAAGTCACAGTTAGTGTTAGGTTCCAAGCTGAATGCCACGGACATGTTATTCCGCCACGCCAGCAGAGGGAGCACTCGTACAGGAAAGGAGGGAAATGGGAGGTGCTCATTAGTGCTTTGCTTCCGTGTCTCAGTCAGGCCACGCCCTGCGATGACAATGCAATCAAGCACTTCCTGTCTTCTTTTTATTCCGAACAAACAGGTCGGTAAAGTTTGATAATATTAACACATTTGTCTCCAAGCAATTATAAGCGTTTCTCAATATAGAACTATCCAAGTATGTTTTTTAAAAGTGTGTATTTGTGACGACATCTGTAACATTCAATAGGCGACTTCTGCCTTTGTGTGTGAGGGCGGGAATGATGACGTCAGTGGACTTGTTGAAAATAAACTCTGACGTCAGTGGACTTGTTGAAGATAAACTCTGACGTCAGTGGACTTGTTGAAGATAAACTCTGACGTCAGTGGACTTGTTGAAGATAAACTCTGACGTCGGTGGACTTGTTGAAGATAAACTCTGACCTCAGTGGACTTGTTGAAGATAAACTCTGACGTCGGTGGACTTGTTGAAGATAAACTCTGACGTCGGTGGACTTGTTGAAGATAAACTCTGACGTCGGTGGACTTGTTGAAGATAAACTCTGACCTCAGTGGACTTGTTGAAGATAAACTCTGACGTCAGTGGACTTGTTGAAGATAAACTCTGACGTCAGTGGACTTGTTGAAGATAAACTCTGACGTCAGTGGACTTGTTGAAGATAAACTCTGACGTCGGTGGACTTGTTGAAGATAAACTCTGACCTCAGTGGACTTGTTGAAGATAAACTCTGACGTCAGTGGACTTGTTGAAGATAAACTCTGACGTCGGTGGACTTGTTGAAGATAAACTCTGACGTCAGTGGACTTGTTGAAGATAAACTCTGATGTCGGTGGACTTGTTGAAGATAAACTCTGACCTCAGTGGACTTGTTGAAGATAAACTCTGACGTCGGTGGACTTGTTGAAGATAAACTCTGATGTCGGTGGACTTGTTGAAGATAAACTCTGACGTCAGTGGACTTGTTGAAGATAAACTCTGATGTCGGTGGACTTGTTGAAGATAAACTCTGACCTCAGTGGACTTGTTGAAGATAAACTCTGACGTCGGTGGACTTGTTGAAGATAAACTCTGACGTCGGTGGACTTGTTGAAGATAAACTCTGACGTCAGTGGACTTGTTGAAGATAAACTCTGACGTCAGTGGACTTGTTGAAGATAAACTCTGACGTCGGTGGACTTGTTGAAGATAAACTCTGACCTCAGTGGACTTGTTGAAGATAAACTCTGACGTCAGTGGACTTGTTGAAGATAAACTCTGACGTCAGTGGACTTGTTGAAGATAAACTCTGACGTCGGTGGACTTGTTGAAGATAAACTCTGACCTCAGTGGACTTGTTGAAGATAAACTCTGACGTCAGTGGACTTGTTGAAGATAAACTCTGACGTCAGTGGACTTGTTGAAGATAAACTCTGACGTCGGTGGACTTGTTGAAGATAAACTCTGACCTCAGTGGACTTGTTGAAGATAAACTCTGACGTCAGTGGACTTGTTGAAGATAAACTCTGACGTCGGTGGACTTGTTGAAGATAAACTCTGACCTCAGTGGACTTGTTGAAGATAAACTCTGATGTCGGTGGACTTGTTGAAGATAAACTCTGACGTCAGTGGACTTGTTGAAGATAAACTCTGACGTCGGTGGACTTGTTGAAGATAAACTCTGACCTCAGTGGACTTGTTGAAGATAAACTCTGACGTCAGTGGACTTGTTGAAGATAAACTCTGACGTCAGTGGACTTGTTGAAGATAAACTCTGACGTCGGTGGACTTGTTGAAGATAAACTCTGACCTCAGTGGACTTGTTGAAGATAAACTCTGACGTCAGTGGACTTGTTGAAGATAAACTCTGACGTCGGTGGACTTGTTGAAGATAAACTCTGACGTCAGTGGACTTGTTGAAGATAAACTCTGACGTCGGTGGACTTGTTGAAGATAAACTCTGACGTCAGTGGACTTGTTGAAGATAAACTCTGATGTCGGTGGACTTGTTGAAGATAAACTCTGACGTCAGTGGACTTGTTGAAGATAAACTCTGACGTCAGTGGACTTGTTGAAGATAAACTCTGATGTCGGTGGACTTGTTGAAGATAAACTCTGACGTCAGTGGACTTGTTGAAGATAAACTGAAGTTTAATAGATATAGTCAGGTAAGAAAATGTGTTATGTAATTGATTTATAATGACATTGACAATATAGAAAAGAGTGTTCAAGAAAGCAACAATATTAAAAGGAGGCAATGTCAGAATCCAGTGCAAAGATGTCCAATGAAGAGGTTTATTAAAGCAACAGTGATGCTTATTTCACAACAAAAGTGTTGGGATATGAAACGATCCATCCTCCATGTTTTTGTGGATTTGTTTTATCATTTCAAAAGTAAAGATGTAATTGTTTAACGATGTGAATGAACAAATGTGGAATTGAAATTACATTGTCAAAACCATTTGGATGTGATTAAAAGCACAATAGAAATGTAAATGAGAGTAAAGAAATCAAGAAATGTTTAATAAAAGAGTCAGGCCACATCCTGTGATGAGAACGCAATCAAGTACTTCCTGTCTTCTTTTATTCCAATAAAACAGGACACAACATTACTAACACTGGGAACAAACTACTCAGTGCGAGGCCTGTAACAGAATAATATTATTATTAATAGTAGTAGTTGTACTAGTAGTACACTACTTACTGTAATAGTAGTAGTAGTAGTAGTAGTACACTGCATACTGTAATATTATTATTAGTAGTAGTACACTACTTATTGTAATAATAGTAATACTATTAGTAGTTGTAGTAGTACATTACTTAGTGTAATACTAGTAGTAGTAGTTGTAGTACTAGTACATTGCTTACTGTAATAATAGTAGTAGTAGTAGTAGTAGTACACTACTGTAATATTAGTAGTATTAGTACACTACTTAAGGTCATAATAGTAATAGTAGTAGTACACTACTTACTGTAGTAATAGTAGTTGTAGTAGTACATTACTTAATGTAATATTAGTAGTAGTTGTAGTACTAGTACAATACTTACTGTAATAGTAGTAGTAGTAGTAGTACACTACTTACTGTATTAATAGTAATATTAGTAGTATTAGTACACTACTTACTGTAATAATAGTAATAGTAGTAGTACACTACTTACTGTAGTAATAGTAGTTGTAGTAGTACATTACTTAATGTAATACTAGTAATATTAGTAGTAGTTGTAGTACTAGTACAATACTTACTGTAATAGTAGTAGTAGTAGTAGTACACTACTTACTGTATTAATAGTAATATTAGTAGTAGTAGTACACTACTCACTGTAGTAATATTAGAAGTAGTAGTAGTACACTACTTACTGTAATAATAGTAGTAGTACACTACTTACTGTAGTAATAGTAGTTGTAGTAGTACATTACTCACTGTAATACTAGTAATATTAGTAGTAGTTGTAGTACTAGTACACTACTTACTGTAATAATAGTAATATTAGTAGTAGTCCACTACTTACTGTAATAATAGTAATATTAGTAGTTGTAGTAGTACATTACTCACTGTAATACTAGTAATATTAGTAGTAGTTGTAGTACTAGTACACTACTTACTGTAATAATAGTAATATTAGTAGTAGTACACTACTTACTGTAATAATAGTAATATTAGTAGTAGTACACTACTTACTGTAATAATAGTAATATTAGTAGTAGTAGTACACTACTTACTGTAATATTATTAGTGGTAGTAGTACACTACTTACTGTAGTAATATTATTATTAGTAGTAGTACACTACTTACTGTAATAATAGTAATAGTAGAAGTACACTACTTACTGTATCAATCAATCAATCAATGTTTACTTATATAGCCCTAAATCACTAGTGTCTCAAAGGGCTGCACAAACCACTACGACATCCTCGGTAGGCCCACATAAGGGCAAGGAAAACTCACACCCAGTGGGACGTCGGTGACAATAATGACCCAGTGGGACGTCGGTGACAATAATGACTATGAGAACCTTGGGGAGGAGGAAAGCAATGGATGTGGAGCGGGTCTAACATGATACTGTGAAAGTTCAATCCACAACGGATCCAACACAGTCGCGAGAGTCCAGTCCAAAGCGGATCCATGTAGTAATAGTAGTTGTAGTAGTACATTACTCACTGTAATACTAGTAATATTAGTAGTAGTTTTAGTATTAGTACACTACTTACTGTAATAATAGTAATATTAGTAGTAATACACTACTTACTGTAATAGTAGTAATATTAGTAGTAGTAGTAGTACACTACTTACTGTAATAATAGTAATATTAGTAGTAGTAGTAGTACACTACTTACTGTAGTAATATTATTATTATTATTAGTACACTACTTACTGTAATAATAGTAATAGTAGTAGTACACTACTTACTGTAGTAATAGTAGTTGTAGTAGTACATTACTCACTGTAATACTAGTAATATTAGTAGTAGTTGTAGTACTAGTACACTACTTACTGTATTAATAGTAATGTTAGTAGTAGTAGTACACTACTTACTGTAGTATTATTAGCAGTAGTAGTACACTACTTACTGTAGTATTATTAGCAGTAGTAGTACACTACTTACTGTAATAATAGTAATATTAGTAGTAGTAGTAGTACACTACTTACTGTAGTAATATTATTATTAGTAGTAGTACACTACTTACTGTAATAATAGTAATATTATTATTAGTAGTAGTACACTACTTACTGTAATAATAGTAATAGTAGTAGTACACTACTTACTGTAGTAATAGTAGTTGTAGTAGTACATTACTCACTGTAATACTAGTAATATTAGTAGTGGTTGTAGTACTAGTACACTACTTACTGTAATAATAGTAGTAGTAGTAGTACACTACTTACTGTATTAATAGTAATATTAGTAGTAGTAGTACACTACTTACGGTCATAATAGTAATAGCAGTAGTACACTACTTACTGTAGTAATAGTTGTAGTAGTACATTACTTACTGTAATACTAGTAATATTAGTAGTAGTTGTAGTACTAGTACACTACTTACTGTAATAATAGTAGTAGTAGTAGTACACTACTTACTGTAATAATAGTAGTAGTAGTACACTACTTACTGTATTAATAGTAATATTAGTAGTAGTAGTACACTACTTACTGTAATAATAGTAGTAGTAGTAGTACACTACTTACTGTATTAATAGTAATATTAGTAGTAGTAGTACACTACTTACTGTAGTAATATTAGTAGTAGTAGTAGTAGTAGTAGTAGTAGTAGTACACTACTTACTGTAATAATATTAATAGTAGTAGTACACTACTTACTGTAGTAATAGTAGTTGTAGTAGTACATTACTCACTGTAATACTAGTGATATTAGTAGTAGTTGTAGTACTAGTACACTACTTACTGTAATAACAGTAATATTAGTAGTAGTACACTACACACTGTAATAATAGTAATATTAGTAGTAGTAGTAGTACACTACTTACTGTAATAATAGTAACAGTAGTAGTACACTACTTACTGTAGTAATAGTAGTTGTAGTAGTACATTACTTACTGTAATACTAGTAATATTAGTAGTAGTTGTAGTACTAGTACACAACTTACTGTAATAATAGTAGTAGTAGTAGTACACTACTGTAATAGTAGTAATATTAGTTGTATTAGTACACTACTTACTGTTTTAATAGTTGTGGTAGTAGTAGAAGTATACTACTTACTGTAATAATAGTAATATTAGTAGTGGTAGTAGTAGTAGTACACTACTTACTGTAATAATAGTAATGTTAGTAGTAGTAGTACACTACTTACTGTAATAATAGTAATATTATTACTATTAGTAGTAGTACACTACTTACCGTAATAATATTATTATTATTAGTACCCTACTTACTATAACATTAATAGTAGTAGTACACCACTTACTGTAATAATAATAATATTAGTATTACACTAGTCACTGTAATAATAGTAATATTAGTAGTAGTAGTAGTACACTACTTGCTGTAATAATAGTAATATTAGTAGTAGTAGAAGTAGTAGTACATTACTCACTGTAATAATATATTCATTATTATTAGTAGTAGTACACTACTTACTGTAATAATAGTAATATTATTAGTAGTAGTAGTAATAGTAGTACACTACTCAGTGTAATAATAGTAATATTAGTATTAGTAGTACACTACTCACTGTAATAAAAGTAATAGTAGTAGTAGTAGTACACTACTCACTGTAATACTAGTAATATTATTAGTAGTAGACTATCCATCCATCCATCCATTTCCTACCGCTTATTCCCTTTCGGGGTCGCGGGGGGTGCTGGCGCCTATCTCAGCTACAATCGGGCAGAAGGCGGGGTACACCCTGTACACTAGTCACAGTAATACTAGTAATATTAGTAGTAGTAGGAGTACATTACTGACTGTAATAATAGTAATAATAGTATTATTATTAGTAGTTGTACACTACTCACTGTAATAATAGTAATATTAGTAGTAGTAGTAGTACATTACTGACTGTAATAATAGTAATAATAGTATTATTATTAGTAGTAGTACACTACTCACTGTAATAATAGTAATATTAGTAGTAGTAGTAGTAGTAGTAATATTAGTATTAGTAGTAGTAGTAGTAGTAGTAGTAATATTAGTATTAGTAGTAGTAGTGATGGCTTGAAGTTGGTCAAACTGCGCCTCGCAGTGGTGAAAATGTGCAAGTGCTGCCTTGCTGAGCAATGACGTCACCATAAAAACCTTTTCATTTTTTCTCACTTTTTTCACTGCAATCTTTCGCTGTTGTTGTTGCAATACTTTCTGTTTATTGACTATTTATGTTTGCGCGGCACGACGAGTCTCCTGGCCGGATGTGTTGGCTGCATGGGCGGAAGTTGTAAGCTGAGAAGGAAAGTGTCCAACTTGGCAGAAGGGAAAAAAAGGGGCTGGGGAATTTGGAAAAAGTTCTATTAATGTTGGACTTTTCACGCGTCCTGCAGCTTCTTGGACTTGAATGTTGGACTTCTGCATCTTGGACTTCTGCATCTTGGACTTCTCCATGTTGTAGTTGTGAAAGTTGTAGTTGTGAATGTTGTAGTTGTGAAAGTTGTAGTTGTGAAAGTTGTAGTTGTGAATGTTGTAGTTGTGAAAGTTGTAGTTGTGAAAGTTGTAGTTGTGAAAGTTGTAGTTGTGAATGTTGTAGTTGTGAAAGTTGTAGTTGTGAAAGTTGTAGTTGTGAATGTTGTAGTTGTGAAAGTTGTAGTTGTGAAAGTTGTAGTTGTGAGGCGTCCTGCAGCTTGTTTGGTGTCCGCGGGAGGAGATGTGTTCCTCCGCCACGAGGATGTTCCTCCGCCGTCACTTGGCGCTGCTCTTGGCCGTCTTCCTGTCGCCGACCCGCGGCTACTTCTCCGAGGAAAGATCCCCGGAGGAGTCCAGGATGCAGCCTCCCACCGTGGTGATCGCCATCATCGCCAGGAACGCTGCCCACTCCCTGCCCTACTTCCTGGGGGCCCTGGAGAGGCTGCATTACCCCAAAGAGCGCATCTCCGTGTGGTATGTCAGTGTCTTCACTACCTTCATATATGCACTCAACTGCAGCGAGTACGGGGGCCATCTGTGTGTGGTATGTCAGTGTCTTCACTACCTTCATATATGCACTCAACTGCAGCGAGTACGGGGGCCATCTGTGTGTGGTATGTCAGTGTCTTCACTACCTTCATATATGCACTCAACTGCAGCGAGTACGGGGGCCATCTGTGTGTGGTATGTCAGTGTCTTCACTACCTTCATATATGCACTCAACTGCAGCGAGTACGGGGGCCATCTGTGTGTGGTATGTCAGTGTCTTCACTACCTTCATCTATGCACTCAACTGCAGCGAGTACGGGGGCCATCTGTGTGTGTGGTATGTCAGTGTCTTCACTACCTTCATATATGCACTCAACTGCAGCGAGTACGGGGGCCATCTGTGTGTGTGGTATGTCAGTGTCTTCACTACCATCATCTATGCACTCAACTGCAGCGAGTACGGGGGCCATCTGTGTGTGGTATGTCAGTGTCTTCACTACCATCATCTATGCACTCAACTGCAGCGAGTACGGGGGCCATCTGTGTGTGTGGTATGTCAGTGTCTTCACTACCATCATCTATGCACTCAACTGCAGCGAGTACGGGGGCCATCTGTGTGTGTGGTATGTCAGTGTCTTCACTACCATCATCTATGCACTCAACTGCAGCGAGTACGGGGGCCATCTGTGTGTGTGGTATGTCAGTGTCTTCACTACCATCATCTATGCACTCAACTGCAGCGAGTACGGGGGCCATCTGTGTGTGTGGTATGTCAGTGTCTTCACTACCATCATCTATGCACTCAACTGCAGCGAGTACGGGGGCCATCTGTGTGTGGTATGTCAGTGTCTTCACTACCATCATCTATGCACTCAACTGCAGCGAGTACGGGGGCCATCTGTGTGTGGTATGTCAGTGTCTTCACTACCATCATCTATGCACTCAACTGCAGCGAGTACGGGGGCCATCTGTGTGTGGTATGTCAGTGTCTTCACTACCATCATCTATGCACTCAACTGCAGCGAGTACGGGGGCCATCTGTGTGTGTGGTATGTCAGTGTCTTCACTACCATCATCTATGCACTCAACTGCAGCGAGTACGGGGGCCATCTGTGTGTGTGGTATGTCAGTGTCTTCACTACCATCATCTATGCACTCAACTGCAGCGAGTACGGGGGCCATCTGTGTGTGTGGTATGTCAGTGTCTTCACTACCATCATCTATGCACTCAACTGCAGCGAGTACGGGGGCCATCTGTGTGTGTGGTATGTCAGTGTCTTCACTACCATCATCTATGCACTCAACTGCAGCGAGTACGGGGGCCATCTGTGTGTGGTATGTCAGTGTCTTCACTACCATCATCTATGCACTCAACTGCAGCGAGTACGGGGGCCATCTGTGTGTGGTATGTCAGTGTCTTCACTACCATCATCTATGCACTCAACTGCAGCGAGTACGGGGGCCATCTGTGTGTGTGGTATGTCAGTGTCTTCACTACCATCATCTATGCACTCAACTGCAGCGAGTACGGGGGCCATCTGTGTGTGTGGTATGTCAGTGTCTTCACTACCATCATCTATGCACTCAACTGCAGCGAGTACGGGGGCCATCTGTGTGTGGTATGTCAGTGTCTTCACTACCATCATCTATGCACTCAACTGCAGCGAGTACGGGGGCCATCTGTGTGTGTGGTATGTCAGTGTCTTCACTACCATCATCTATGCACTCAACTGCAGCGAGTACGGGGGCCATCTGTGTGTGAAATATGTCAGTGTCTTCACTACCATCATCTATGCACTCAACTGCAGCGAGTACGGGGGCCATCTGTGTGTGTGGTATGTCAGTGTCTTCACTACCATCATCTATGCACTCAACTGCAGCGAGTACGGGGGCCATCTGTGTGTGTGGTATGTCAGTGTCTTCACTACCATCATCTATGCACTCAACTGCAGCGAGTACGGGGGCCATCTGTGTGTGGTATGTCAGTGTCTTCACTACCATCATCTATGCACTCAACTGCAGCGAGTACGGGGGCCATCTGTGTGTGGTATGTCAGTGTCTTCACTACCATCATCTATGCACTCAACTGCAGCGAGTACGGGGGCCATCTGTGTGTGTGGTATGTCAGTGTCTTCACTACCATCATCTATGCACTCAACTGCAGCGAGTACGGGGGCCATCTGTGTGTGTGGTATGTCAGTGTCTTCACTACCATCATCTATGCACTCAACTGCAGCGAGTACGGGGGCCATCTGTGTGTGTGGTATGTCAGTGTCTTCACTACCATCATCTATGCACTCAACTGCAGCGAGTACGGGGGCCATCTGTGTGTGTGGTATGTCAGTGTCTTCACTACCATCATCTATGCACTCAACTGCAGCGAGTACGGGGGCCATCTGTGTGTGGTATGTCAGTGTCTTCACTACCATCATCTATGCACTCAACTGCAGCGAGTACGGGGGCCATCTGTGTGTGGTATGTCAGTGTCTTCACTACCATCATCTATGCACTCAACTGCAGCGAGTACGGGGGCCATCTGTGTGTGGTATGTCAGTGTCTTCACTACCATCATCTATGCACTCAACTGCAGCGAGTACGGGGGCCATCTGTGTGTGTGGTATGTCAGTGTCTTCACTACCTTCATATATGCACTCAACTGCAGCGAGTACGGGGGCCATCTGTGTGTGGTATGTCAGTGTCTTCACTACCATCATCTATGCACTCAACTGCAGCGAGTACGGGGGCCATCTGTGTGTGTGGTATGTCAGTGTCTTCACTACCATCATCTATGCACTCAACTGCAGCGAGTACGGGGGCCATCTGTGTGTGTGGTATGTCAGTGTCTTCACTACCATCATCTATGCACTCAACTGCAGCGAGTACGGGGGCCATCTGTGTGTGTGGTATGTCAGTGTCTTCACTACCATCATCTATGCACTCAACTGCAGCGAGTACGGGGGCCATCTGTGTGTGTGGTATGTCAGTGTCTTCACTACCATCATCTATGCACTCAACTGCAGCGAGTACGGGGGCCATCTGTGTGTGTGGTATGTCAGTGTCTTCACTACCATCATCTATGCACTCAACTGCAGCGAGTACGGGGGCCATCTGTGTGTGGTATGTCAGTGTCTTCACTACCATCATCTATGCACTCAACTGCAGCGAGTACGGGGGCCATCTGTGTGTGGTATGTCAGTGTCTTCACTACCATCATCTATGCACTCAACTGCAGCGAGTACGGGGGCCATCTGTGTGTGGTATGTCAGTGTCTTCACTACCATCATCTATGCACTCAACTGCAGCGAGTACGGGGGCCATCTGTGTGTGTGGTATGTCAGTGTCTTCACTACCATCATCTATGCACTCAACTGCAGCGAGTACGGGGGCCATCTGTGTGTGTGGTATGTCAGTGTCTTCACTACCATCATCTATGCACTCAACTGCAGCGAGTACGGGGGCCATCTGTGTGTGTGGTATGTCAGTGTCTTCACTACCATCATCTATGCACTCAACTGCAGCGAGTACGGGGGCCATCTGTGTGTGGTATGTCAGTGTCTTCACTACCATCATCTATGCACTCAACTGCAGCGAGTACGGGGGCCATCTGTGTGTGGTATGTCAGTGTCTTCACTACCATCATCTATGCACTCAACTGCAGCGAGTACGGGGGCCATCTGTGTGTGTGGTATGTCAGTGTCTTCACTACCATCATCTATGCACTCAACTGCAGCGAGTACGGGGGCCATCTGTGTGTGGTATGTCAGTGTCTTCACTACCATCATCTATGCACTCAACTGCAGCGAGTACGGGGGCCATCTGTGTGTGTGGTATGTCAGTGTCTTCACTACCATCATCTATGCACTCAACTGCAGCGAGTACGGGGGCCATCTGTGTGTGAAATATGTCAGTGTCTTCACTACCATCATCTATGCACTCAACTGCAGCGAGTACGGGGGCCATCTGTGTGTGTGGTATGTCAGTGTCTTCACTACCATCATCTATGCACTCAACTGCAGCGAGTACGGGGGCCATCTGTGTGTGAAATATGTCAGTGTCTTCACTACCATCATCTATGCACTCAACTGCAGCGAGTACGGGGCCATCTGTGTGTGTGGTATGTCAGTGTCTTCACTACCATCATCTATGCACTCAACTGCAGCGAGTACGGGGGCCATCTGTGTGTGTGGTATGTCAGTGTCTTCACTACCATCATCTATGCACTCAACTGCAGCGAGTACGGGGACCATCTGTGTGTGGTATGTCAGTGTCTTCACTACCATCATCTATGCACTCAACTGCAGCGAGTACGGGGGCCATCTGTGTGTGGTATGTCAGTGTCTTCACTACCATCATCTATGCACTCAACTGCAGCGAGTACGGGGGCCATCTGTGTGTGTGGTATGTCAGTGTCTTCACTACCATCATCTATGCACTCAACTGCAGCGAGTACGGGGGCCATCTGTGTGTGTGGTATGTCAGTGTCTTCACTACCATCATCTATGCACTCAACTGCAGCGAGTACGGGGGCCATCTGTGTGTGTGGTATGTCAGTGTCTTCACTACCATCATCTATGCACTCAACTGCAGCGAGTACGGGGGCCATCTGTGTGTGTGGTATGTCAGTGTCTTCACTACCATCATCTATGCACTCAACTGCAGCGAGTACGGGGGCCATCTGTGTGTGGTATGTCAGTGTCTTCACTACCATCATCTATGCACTCAACTGCAGCGAGTACGGGGGCCATCTGTGTGTGGTATGTCAGTGTCTTCACTACCATCATCTATGCACTCAACTGCAGCGAGTACGGGGCCATCTGTGTGTGGTATGTCAGTGTCTTCACTACCATCATCTATGCACTCAACTGCAGCGAGTACGGGGGCCATCTGTGTGTGTGGTATGTCAGTGTCTTCACTACCTTCATATATGCACTCAACTGCAGCGAGTACGGGGGCCATCTGTGTGTGGTATGTCAGTGTCTTCACTACCATCATCTATGCACTCAACTGCAGCGAGTACGGGGCCATCTGTGTGTGTGGTATGTCAGTGTCTTCACTACCATCATCTATGCACTCAACTGCAGCGAGTACGGGGGCCATCTGTGTGTGTGTATGTCAGTGTCTTCACTACCATCATCTATGCACTCAACTGCAGCGAGTACGGGGCCATCTGTGTGTGTGGTATGTCAGTGTCTTCACTACCATCATCTATGCACTCAACTGCAGCGAGTACGGGGGCCATCTGTGTGTGTGGTATGTCAGTGTCTTCACTACCATCATCTATGCACTCAACTGCAGCGAGTACGGGGGCCATCTGTGTGTGGTATGTCAGTGTCTTCACTACCATCATCTATGCACTCAACTGCAGCGAGTACGGGGGCCATCTGTGTGTGTGGTATGTCAGTGTCTTCACTACCATCATCTATGCACTCAACTGCAGCGAGTACGGGGGCCATCTGTGTGTGTGGTATGTCAGTGTCTTCACTACCATCATCTATGCACTCAACTGCAGCGAGTACGGGGGCCATCTGTGTGTGTGGTATGTCAGTGTCTTCACTACCATCATCTATGCACTCAACTGCAGCGAGTACGGGGGCCATCTGTGTGTGGTATGTCAGTGTCTTCACTACCATCATCTATGCACTCAACTGCAGCGAGTACGGGGGCCATCTGTGTGTGGTATGTCAGTGTCTTCACTACCATCATCTATGCACTCAACTGCAGCGAGTACGGGGGCCATCTGTGTGTGTGGTATGTCAGTGTCTTCACTACCATCATCTATGCACTCAACTGCAGCGAGTACGGGGGCCATCTGTGTGTGTGGTATGTCAGTGTCTTCACTACCATCATCTATGCACTCAACTGCAGCGAGTACGGGGGCCATCTGTGTGTGTGGTATGTCAGTGTCTTCACTACCATCATCTATGCACTCAACTGCAGCGAGTACGGGGGCCATCTGTGTGTGGTATGTCAGTGTCTTCACTACCATCATCTATGCACTCAACTGCAGCGAGTACGGGGCCATCTGTGTGTGTGGTATGTCAGTGTCTTCACTACCATCATCTATGCACTCAACTGCAGCGAGTACGGGGGCCATCTGTGTGTGGTATGTCAGTGTCTTCACTACCATCATCTATGCACTCAACTGCAGCGAGTACGGGGGCCATCTGTGTGTGTGGTATGTCAGTGTCTTCACTACCATCATCTATGCACTCAACTGCAGCGAGTACGGGGGCCATCTGTGTGTGGTATGTCAGTGTCTTCACTACCATCATCTATGCACTCAACTGCAGCGAGTACGGGGGCCATCTGTGTGTGGTATGTCAGTGTCTTCACTACCATCATCTATGCACTCAACTGCAGCGAGTACGGGGGCCATCTGTGTGTGGTATGTCAGTGTCTTCACTACCATCATCTATGCACTCAACTGCAGCGAGTACGGGGGCCATCTGTGTGTGTGGTATGTCAGTGTCTTCACTACCATCATCTATGCACTCAACTGCAGCGAGTACGGGGGCCATCTGTGTGTGTGGTATGTCAGTGTCTTCACTACCATCATCTATGCACTCAACTGCAGCGAGTACGGGGGCCATCTGTGTGTGTGGTATGTCAGTGTCTTCACTACCATCATCTATGCACTCAACTGCAGCGAGTACGGGGCCATCTGTGTGTGGTATGTCAGTGTCTTCACTACCATCATCTATGCACTCAACTGCAGCGAGTACGGGGGCCATCTGTGTGTGTGGTATGTCAGTGTCTTCACTACCATCATCTATGCACTCAACTGCAGCGAGTACGGGGGCCATCTGTGTGTGTGGTATGTCAGTGTCTTCACTACCATCATCTATGCTCTCAACTGCAGCGAGTACGGGGGCCATCTGTGTGTGGTATGTCAGTGTCTTCACTACCATCATCTATGCACTCAACTGCAGCGAGTACGGGGGCCATCTGTGTGTGGTATGTCAGTGTCTTCACTACCATCATCTATGCACTCAACTGCAGCGAGTACGGGGGCCATCTGTGTGTGTGGTATGTCAGTGTCTTCACTACCATCATCTATGCACTCAACTGCAGCGAGTACGGGGGCCATCTGTGTGTGTGGTATGTCAGTGTCTTCACTACCATCATCTATGCACTCAACTGCAGCGAGTACGGGGGCCATCTGTGTGTGGTATGTCAGTGTCTTCATCCCTTTTTCATGGAGCTCTGCTGGCACTCAACTGCAGCGAGTACCAGGCGTCACCATCCGGCTAACCTTGACGCCTCCCTCTACAAACTTAATGTTTGTTCTGCCAACCAGCAAAGCAAAGGTTGTTTTTACACATATTTATTTGTTACTCCTCATAAGCGTAAAAGCTCACAGCTCCCCCTAAAAACGTTAGGTTTGTAGTGCCAACCTAGACTTGCCTCACAGCAAAGGTTGTTTTTACACTTATTTATTTGTCACACTTTGATTAGTTCCAGCTGCAACAACACCCCCGTAAGCGTAAAAGCTCACAGCTCCCCCTAAAAATGTTATGTTTGTAGTGCCAACCTAGACTTGCCTCGAGGCAATGTTGCTTTTACGCTTATTTCTTTTCACACTTTGATTACTTCCAGCTGCAATAACACTCCCGTGAGAGTAAAAGCTCACAGCTCACTCTACAAGTTCTCTGTTTGTAGGGCCAAGTTTCCAAGAAAAAAACTTACAGTTGAGTCACATTGAAGTTTGTAATTACCTTTACAAAGTCACAACAACATTTAGTGTCAGGCTTTTGTTAGTTCCAGCTACTACAACACTCCAGTTATCCCCCTGTAAGAGTAAAGCTCACACCTTTCCCTACAAGCTGTGTTTTTGGTGTCAACCTTTCAAAAACACCTAGGCTTGCCTCACAGTGAAGATGTTTACCTTTACAAACTCACAACAACATTTAGTGTCACACTTTGATTCGTTCCAGCTGATACAACACTCCCTCCCACCTTCCAAAAAAAAACCTAAACTTGCAACACAGCGAAGTTTTTTGTTACCTTTTCAAACCCACAACTTTTGTTGTCACACTTTGAATAGTTTTCTGCTGCAATAACACTCCCTGTAAGAGTAAAGCTCACAGCTCCTCCAACAAATGTTCTGTTTGTTGTGTCAACCTTCCAAAAAAAACAAACTTGCAGAGTTTGTTGTTACCTTTACAAAGTCACAACATTTGTTGTCACTCTTTGATTAGTTCCAACTGCAATAACACTCCCTGTAAGAGTAAAGCTCACAGCTCCCCCAACAAATTTTCTGTTTGTTGTGTCAACCTTCCAAAAAAAACAAACTTGCAGAGTTTGTTATTACCTTTACAAAGTCACAACATTTGTTGTCACTCTTTGATTAGTTCCAACTGCAATAACACTCCCAAGTCTTTCCCTGCAAGAGTAAAGCTCACGCCTTCTCTTACAAACTCTGTTTGTTGTGTCAACCTTCCAAAGAAATCTAACCTGACGTCACAGCAAATTAACTTGGTGAACTCTGGCCTCCCTCTCAACCTTTCTTGTCACACTTTGAGTAGTTCCAGCTGCAATAACACTCCACATCTCTCCATGGAAGTGTACAGCTCACACCTTGTGGCGTCCCCCTACAAGCTCTGTAGTGTACACCTTAAAAAAACAACCTAAAGTGCATCACAGTGTCGGTTGTTTTTACCGTTGCAAACTCACATTTGATGACACACTTTGCTTAGTTCCCGCTGCAATAACACTCCATGTGAAAGTAAAGTTCGCGGCTTCCCCCTTCAAACTGTTTGTTGTTACCTTTGCAAACTCATGCCTTCCTCTCAATATTTGTTCCAGACTTTGGATTGGTTCCAGCTGCAACAACACTCCATGTCTCTCTTTGACTACCCTTGCATGTGCAGTGAAGACGTTCCAGCTGCAAAAAACTCCTTGAAAAAAGTCCACAAGACGTTGCTCACTGAACTTTCTGTTTTTATACGACTCATTCAGAGTGTATGCCTTATGCCTTCTCTCAACATTTGCAATACAGCCAAATTAGTTCCAGCTGCAATAGCACTGCTTGAGGAGAGACCACCAGAAAATTATCACTAAGTTTGCTGTTTTTATACGACTCATTAAGAGTGCATGCCGCCCACCTTTACGTACGCCTTCACTCAACATTTACAATCACAGTGAATTAGTTCCAGCTGTGATAACACTCCATGAACGGAGACCACCAGAAGTTGCTCACCTTGTTTCCTGTTTCTATACGACTTATCCAGAGTGCATGTCGCCTGTCTTCAGGTACGCCTTCTCTGAACATTTGCAATAAAAGTGAATTAGTTCCAGCCGCAATAGCACTCCTTTGAGATGGACTACCAGACGTTGCTCACTGAGTTTCCTATTTCAGTATGAGACTCATTCAGAATGCATGCCGCCCACCTTCACGCTCAACATGTGTAATAAAAGTGAATTAGTTCCAGCTGCGATCACACTCCATGAACAGAGACTACTAGAATTTGCTCACCATTTTTCTTTTTCCATACGACTCATCTAGGGTGCATCCCGCCCGCCTTCACATACGCCTTCTCTTATAATTTGCAATAAAAGCGAACTAGTTCCAGCTGCAATTAAACTCCATGGACAGACACCACCAGAAGTTGCTCACCTTGTTTCCTGTTTCCATACGACCCACCAAGAGTGCATGCACGCAGTCCTTCTCTCAACATTTGCAACAAAAACAAATTAGTCCCAGCCGCAATAACACTCCTAGAAGAGAGCGCCCACCAGAACTTGACTGTGTGTGTCTCCCAGGGCAGCCACAGATCACAATGCCGACAACACCACAGCCGTGCTGAAGGAGTGGCTGACGGTCATGCAGAAGTTCTACCACTACGTGGAATGGAGACCCTCGGAGCGACCCGTGTAAGAACCTTGGTCTTCACCCTCAGGTGAACTCCACCCTCAGGTGAACTCCACCTGACGCTGTCTGTCCCACACCTGCAGGTCCTACGCAGGAGAGCTGGGGCCAAAGCACTGGCCCAACAGTCGCTACGAGTACGTGATGAAGCTCAAGCAGGCGGCGCTCAACTTTGCCAGGAAGCGCTGGGCCGACTACATCCTGGTACGTCACCCTTCTCTTCTGGGCTTTTAGGGGCGACTACATCCTGGTACGTCACCCTTCTCTTCCGGGCTTTTAGGGCCGACTACGTCCTGGTACGTCACCCTTCTCTTCCGGGCTTTTAGGGCCGACTACATCCTGGTACGTCACCCTTCTCTTCCGGGCTTTTAGGGCCGACTACATCCTGGTACGTCACCCTTCTCTTCCGGGCTTTTAGGGCCGACTACATCCTGGTACGTCACCCTTCTCTTCCGGGCTTTTAGGGCCGACTACATCCTGGTACGTCACCCTTCTCTTCCGGGCTTTTAGGGCCGACTACATCCTGGTACGTCACCCTCTTGTCTTCTGGGCTTTTAAGGCCGACTACATCCTGGTACGTCACCCTTCTCTTCCGGGCTTTGAGGGCCGACTACGTCCTGGTACGTCACCCTTCTCTTCCGGGCTTTTAGGGCCGACTACATCCTGGTACGTCACCCTTCTCTTCCGGGCTTTTAGGGCCGACTACATCCTGGTACGTCACCCTTCTCTTCCGGGCTTTTAGGGCCGACTACATCCTGGTACGTCACCCTTCTCTTCCGGGCTTTTAGGGCCGACTACATCCTGGTACGTCACCCTTCTCTTCCGGGCTTTTAGGGCCGACTACGTCCTGGTACGTCACCCTTCTCTTCCGGGCTTTTAGGGCCGACTACATCCTGGTACGTCACCCTTCTCTCCGGGCTTTAGGGCCGACTACATCCTGGTACGTCACCCTTCTTTTCCGGGCTTTTAGGGCCGACTACATCCTGGTACGTCACCCTTCTCTTCCGGGCTTTTAGGGCCGACTACATCCTGGTACGTCACCCTTCTCTTCCGGGCTTTTAGGGCCGACTACATCCTGGTACGTCACCCTTCTCTTCCGGGCTTTTAGGGCCGACTACATCCTGGTACGTCACCCTTCTCTTCCGGGCTTTTAGGGCCGACTACATCCTGGTACGTCACCCTTCTCTTCCGGGCTTTTAGGGCCGACTACATCCTGGTACGTCACCCTTCTCTTCTGGGCTTTTAGGGCCGACTACATCCTGGTACGTCACCGATGTCTCTTCCGGGCTTTGAGGGCCGACTACGTCCTGGTACGTCACCCTTCTCTTCCGGGCTTTTAGGGCCGACTACATCCTGGTACGTCACCCTTCTCTTCCGGGCTTTTAGGCCGACTACATCCTGGTACGTCACCCTTCTCTTCCGGGCTTTTAGGGGCCGACTACATCCTGGTACGTCACCCTTCTCTTCCGGGCTTTTAGGGCGACTACATCCTGGTACGTCACCCTTCTCTTCCGGGCTTTTAGGGCCGACTACATCCTGGTACGTCACCCTTCTCTTCCGGGCTTTTAGGGCCGACTACATCCTGGTACGTCACCCTTCTCTTCCGGGCTTTTAGGGCCGACTACATCCTGGTACGTCACCCTTCTCTTCCGGGCTTTTAGGGCCGACTACATCCTGGTACGTCACCCTTCTCTTCCGGGCTTTTAGGGCCGACTACATCCTGGTACGTCACCCTTCTCTTCCGGGCTTTTAGGGCCGACTACGTCCTGGTACGTCACCCTTCTCTTCCGGGCTTTGAGGGCCGACTACGTCCTGGTACGTCACCCTTCTCTTCCGGGCTTTTAGGGCCGACTACATCCTGGTACGTCACCCTTCTCTTCCGGGCTTTTAGGGCCGGCTACGTCCTGGTACGTCACCCTTCTCTTCCGGCTTTTAGGGCCGTCTACATCCTGGTACGTCACCCTTCTCTTCCGGGCTTTTAGGGCCGACTACATCCTGGTACGTCACCCTTCTCTTCCGGGCTTTTAGGGCCGACTACATCCTGGTACGTCGCCCTTCTCTTCTGGGCTTTTAGGGCCGACTACATCCTGGTACGTCACCCTTCTCTTCCGGGCTTTGAGGGCCGACTACGTCCTGGTGCGTCACCCTTCTCTTCCGGGCTTTTAGGGCCGACTACATCCTGGTACGTCACCCTTCTCTTCTGGGCTTTTAGGGCCGACTACATCCTGGTACGTCACCCTTCTCTTCTGGGCTTTTAGGGCCGACTACATCCTGGTACGTCACCCTTCTCTTCTGGGCTTTTAGGGCCGACTACATCCTGGTACGTCATCCTTCTCTTCCGGGCTTTGAGGGCCGACTACGTCCTGGTACGTCACCCTTCTCTTCCGGGCTTTTAGGGCCGGACTACATCCTGGTACGTCACCCTTCTCTTCCGGGCTTTTAGGGCCGACTACATCCTGGTACGTCACCCTTCTCTTCTGGGCTTTTAGGGCCGAATACATCCTGGTACGCCACCGTTCTCTTCTGGGCTTTGAGGGCCGACTACATCCTGGTACGTCACCCTTCTCTTCCGGGCTTTGAGGGCCGACTACGTCCTGGTACGTCACCCTTCTCTTCCGGGCTTTGAGGGCCGACTACATCCTGGTACGTCACCTTCTCTTCTGGGCTTTTAGGGCCGACTACATCCTGGTACGTCACCGTTCTCTTCTGGGCTTTTAGGGCCGACTACGTCCTGGTACGTCACCTTTCTCTTCCAAGCTTTTAGGGCCGACTACGGCCTGGTACGTCACCCTTCTCTTCTGGGCTTTTAGGGCCGACTACGTCCTGGTACGATCACCCTTCTCTTCCGGGCTTTTAGGGCCGTCTACATCCTGGTACGTCACCCTTCTCTTCCGGGCTTTAGGGCCGACTACATCCTGGTACGTCACCCTTCTCTTCTGGGCTTTTAGGGTTGACTACGTCCTGGTTACGTCACCCTTCTCTTCTGGGCTTTTAGGGGCGACTACGTCCTGGTACGTCACCCTTCTCTTCTGGGCTTTTAGGGCCGACTACGTCCTGGTACGTCACCCTTCTCTTCTGGGCTTTTAGGGCTGACTACATCCTGGTACGTCACCCTTCTCTTCCGGGCTTTTAGGGCCGACTACGTCCTGGTACGTCACCCTTCTCTTCCGGGCTTATAGGGCCGACTACGTCCTGGTACGTCACCCTTCTCTTCTGGGCTTTTAGGGGCGACTACGTCCTGGTACGTCACCCTTCTCTTCCAGGCTTTTAGGGCCAACTACATCCTGGTACGTCACCCTTCTCTTCTGGGCTTTTAGGGGTGACTACGTCCTGGTACGTCACCCTTCTCTTCTGGGCTTTTAGGGTTGACCTACATCCTGGTACGTCACCCTTCTCTTCTGGGCTTTTAGGGGCGACTACGTCCTGGTATGTCACCCTTCTCTTCTGGGCTTTTAGGGCCGACTACGTCCTGGTACGTCACCCTTCTCTTCTGGGCTTTTAGAGCCGACTACGTCCTTGTACGTCCCTGGTAGCTAGCACTATGTTATTCTCTATACAGCAGGAAGTAAACTGCTAGCTAGCTCACAAACAGACACAGTTTTTCTCCCCGCCATTGTTAGTTTCTTTTCTGGGGCACAATTCAATCATTCCTCACCTCCAATTTAAAAACAAAATGGTATGGTCCAAACATTTTACCTCACCTTCCAAGTGTTTGATGTCCGTGTTGAGGTCTTTGGTGTCAATTCTAGTTGCTGGTTGCAGAAAGCTGGCACAAGTTTTGAAGCAGGTGTTCTTGGTGTTTGTCTTCCAGTACGCAGACGCCGACAACATCCTGACCAACCCCGACACCCTCAACCTGCTCGTAGCCGAGAACAAGTCCATCACGGCGCCCATGTTGGACTCTCAGGGCGCTTACTCCAACTACTGGTGTGGCATAACCCCACAGGTGAGTCACCACAAGGTGTCTTTCCGTCCTTCTTCAGGGTTATTACCGGAGGACGGACCTAAGGTGTCCTTCTACAGGGTTTTTACAGAAGGACGGACCTAAGGTGTCCTTCTTCAGGGTTATTACCGGAGGACGGGCTTAAGGTGTCCTTCTACAGGGTTATTACCGGAGGACGGACCTAAGGTGTCCTTCTTCAGGGTTATTACCGGAGGACGGACCTAAGGTGTCCTTCTACAGGGTTTTTACAGAAGGACGGACCTAAGGTGTCCTTCAGGGTTATTACCGGAGGACGGGCTTAAGGTGTCCTTCTACAGGGTTATTACCGGAGGACGGACCTAAGGTGTCCTTCTTCAGGGTTATTACCGGAGGACGGACCTAAGGTGTCCTTCTACAGGGTTATTACCGGAGGACGGACCTAAGGTGTCCTTCTACAGGGTTATTACCGGAGGACGGACCTAAGGTGTCCTTCTACAGGGTTGTTACAGAAGGACGGACCTAAGGTGTCCTTCTTCAGGGTTATTACCGGAGGACGGACCTAAGGTGTCCTTCTACAGGGTTATTACCGGAGGACAGACCTAAGGTGTCCTTCTACAGGGTTATTACCGGAGGACGGGCTTAAGGTGTCCTTCTTCAGGGTTATTACTGGAGGACGGACCTAAGGTGTCCTTCTACAGGGTTATTACAGAAGGACGGACCTAAGGTGTCCTTCTTCAGGGTTATTACCGGAGGACGGACCTAAGGTGTCCTTCTACAGGGTTATTACCACAGGACAGACCTAAGGTGTCCTTCTACAGGGTTATTACCGGAGGACGGGCTTAAGGTGTCCTTCTTCAGGGTTATTACTGGAGGACGGACCTAAGGTGTCCTTCTACAGGGTTATTACAGAAGGACGGACCTAAGGTGTCCTTCTTCAGGGTTATTACCGGAGGACGGACCTAAGGTGTCCTTCTACAGGGTTATTACCGGAGGACGGCGGAGTATTTCCCCACCCGCCACCGCCAGCGCCTGGGCTGCCTCCCCGTGCCCATGGTGCACTCCACCATGCTGCTGGACCTGAGGAAGGAGGGCATGAAGAAGCTGGCCTTCTACCCGCCTCACAAGGAGTACTCCTGGCCCTACGACGACATCATCGTCTTTGCCTTCTCCTGCCGCGCCGCAGGTGGGTGTCGGCTCGGCGCCGCACCTTTTGGCGCACCTTTCCAGCAAGTAGTCTGATCCCCGGCCCTTGTTTTGCAGCCGTCCAGATGTTCCTGTGCAACAAGGAGCGCTACGGCTACCTCAACGTGCCCGCTAAACCTCAGCACACGCTGGAGGACGACCGCCTCAACTTTGTACACCTGCACCTGGACTCCCTCAGTAAGACATGACATATTCATACTCCCGGGTCTGACTCTACACCTGCACCTGGACTCCCTCAGTAAGACATGACATATTCATACTCCCGGGTCTGACTCTACACCTGCAACTGGACTCCCTGAGTAAGAATGTCCAGATATGAAGTAGGTGACATGATGTCTTCATAGTTCTATATAATAGTCCCTGAGTAAGAATGTCCAGATATACAGTAGGTGACATGATGTCTTCATAGTTCTATATAATAGTCCCTGAGTAAGAATGTCCAGATATACAGTAGGTGACATGATGTCTTCATAGTTCTATATAATAGTCCCTGAGTAAGAATGTCCAGATATACAGTAGGTGACATGATGTCTTCATAGTTCTATATAATAGTCCCTGAGTAAGAATGTCCAGATATGAAGTAGGTGACATGATGTCTTCATAGTTCTATATAATAGTCCCTGAGTAAGAATGTCCAGATATACAGTAGGTGACATGATGTCTTCATAGTTCTATATAATAGTCCCTGAGTAAGAATGTCCAGATATACAGTAGGTGACATGATGTCTTCGTAGTTCTATATAATAGTCCCTGAGTAAGAATGTCCAGATATACAGTAGGTGACATGATGTCTTCATAGTTCTATATAATAGTCCCTGAGTAAGAATGTCCAGATATACAGTAGGTGACATGATGTCTTGATAGTTCTATATAATAGTCCCTGAGTAAGAATGTCCAGATATACAGTAGGTGACATGATGTCTTCATAGTTCTATATAATAGTCCCTGAGTAAGAATGTCCAGATATACAGTAGGTGACATGATGTCTTGATAGTTCTATATAATAGTCCCTGAGTAAGAATGTCCAGATATACAGTAGGTGACATGATGTCTTCATAGTTCTATATAATAGTCCCTGAGTAAGAATGTCCAGATATACAGTAGGTGCCATGATGTCTTCATAGTTCTATATAATAGTCCCTGAGTAAGAATGTCCAGATATACAGTAGGTGACATGATGTCTTCATAGTTCTATATAATAGTCCCTGAGTAAGAATGTCCAGATATACAGTAGGTGACATGATGTCTTCATAGTTCTATATAATAGTCCCTGAGTAAGAATGTCCAGATATACAGTAGGTGACATGATGTCTTCATAGTTCTATATAATAGTCCCTGAGTAAGAATGTCCAGATATACAGTAGGTGACATGATGTCTTCATAGTCTTACTGTACGTCCAACAGTCGACGGTCCTCCCATGATGCCTTCACGCTACGTCCACCTGTCCCCCAAGCACCGAGACCTGATGGGCTTTGACGAGGTCAGCACGTTTCTAACAACAATAATAATAACAATAACAATAATAATAATACAAATTGGTTCGATATTTATAGTGTGTTAATATTAATGATAATAATAATGGTTATATTTATATAGTGTGTTTATATTAATAATAATAATAATGATGGATTAGATTTTTCTAAAGTTTTCTACACTTTTTTCTAAACTTTTTCTACACTTTTTCTTTAATAATAATAATAATGGACTAGATTTACATTACATATTTCTAATAATAATAATAATAATGGATTAGATTGTACAACATATTTCTAATAGCAATAATATTTTTAATAATGGATGAGATTTTTATAGTGCAGTAATATAAATATAAATAATATCCATCCATCCATTATTAACCGCTTATTCCCTTTGGAGTCGCTGGTGCCTATCTCAGCTACAATCGGGCGGAAGGCGGGGTACACCCTGGACAAGTCGCCACCTCATCGCAGGGCCAACACAGATAGACAGACAACATTCACACACTAGGGACCATTTAGTGTTGCCAATCAACCTATCCCCAGGTGCATGTCTTTGGAGGTGGGAGGGGCCTATCCCCAGGTGCATGTCTTTGGAGGTGGGAGGAAGCCGGAGTAAAACCCACGCAGTCACGGGAGAACATGCAAACTCCACACAGAAATATCCCGAGCCCGGGATTGAACCCAGGACTAATCGGACCTTGTGAGGCAGATGCACTAACCCCTCTACCACCGTGCTGCCCAATATAAATAATAATATTTTTAATAATAATAATAATAGTAATGAAATTGATGATATTGAACAATTCTAATAATACTAATAATGACAGTGATAATAATGGGTTATAAATATATAGCATGATTATAATAATAATAATGGATGAGATTTATATCACATGTTCCGAGTAATAATAATAATAATGGATTAGATGTATTTAGTGCATTGCTAATAATAAAACTAATAATAATTATGATAATATTTATGGCTGATATTTATATAACAGGCTTCTAATGATAATAATAATAATGGACTAGATGTATATAGTGCATGGCTAATAATAATAATAATAATAATAATAAATAATGAGACTTGTATAGCACGTTTATAATAATAATAATAACGGATTACATGTATATAGTGCGTTGCTAATAATAATAATAATAACAATAATAGATGAGTTTAATATCCTACTGGACACCAAGAGTATTTCTTAGAAACGGTCATCAAATTGGGGCTTCACGGTGGGAGAGGGGTTAGTGCGTCTGCCTCACAATACCAAGTTCCTGCAGTCCTGGGTTCAAATCCATGTTCGGGATCTTCCTGTGTGGAGTTTGCATGTTCTCCCCGTGAATGCGTGGGTTCCCTCCGGGTACTCCGGCTTCCTCCCACCTCCAAAGACATGCACCTGGGGATAGTTTGATTGGCAACACTAAATTGGCCCTAGTGTGTGAATGTGAGTGTGAATGTTGTCTGTCTATCTGTGTTGGCCCTGCGATGAGGGGGCGACTTGTCCAGGGTGTACCCCGCCTTCCGCCCGATTGTAGCTGAGATAGGCGCCAGCGCCCCCCCGCGACCCCGAAAGGGAATAAGCGGTACAAAATGGATGGATGGATGGTCATCAAATTGTTTACTAAAATAATCATTTTGTGTCTTCAGATTTACTTGATCAACTTACGGCGACGCCCTGACCGCAGAAACAGGATGTTGATGTCTCTCAACCAACTGGAAGTGGACGTCAAAGTGGTAGATGCTGTGGACGGCAAGTAAGTACTACTTCTAGTACTACTACTACAATACTGGAAGGAATACTACTAATACTAAACTTATAGTAGTACTACTACACTGATAGTAGTACGACTACACTGATTGTAGTACGACTACACTGATAGTCGTACTACTAATGTTGTTGTCTCTTAACGAACTGGAAGTGGACGTCAAAGTGGTAGATGCTGTGGACGGCAAGTAAGTACTATTACTAGTACTACTACAACACTGTAAGGAAGACTACTACTACTACCACACTGACAGTAGTACTACTACTACACTAATAGTACTACTACTACACTGATAATAGTACTACTACACTGATAGTAGTACTACTAATGTTGTTGTCTCTTAACGAACTGGAAGTGGACGTCAAAGTGGTAGATGCTGTGGACGGCAAGTAAGTATTACTACTAGTACTACTTCAATACTGTAAGGAAGACTACTACTACTACTACTACTACACTGATAGTCGTACTACTAATGTTGTTGTCTCTTAACGAACTGGAAGTGGACGTCAAAGTGGTAGATGCTGTGGACGGCAAGTAAGTATTACTACTAGTACTACTACAATACTGTAAGGAAGACTACTACTACTACTACTACTACACTGATAGTCGTACTACTAATGTTGTTGTCTCTTAACGAACTGGAAGTGGACGTCAAAGTGGTAGATGCTGTGGACGGCAAGTAAGTATTACTACTAGTACTACTACAATACTGTAAGGAAGACTACTACTACTACTACTACTACACTGATAGTCGTACTACTATTGTTGTTGTCTCTTAACGAACTGGAAGTGGACGTCAAAGTGGTAGATGCTGTGGACGGCAAGTAAGTATTACTACTAGTACTACTTCAATACTGTAAGGAAGACTACTACTACTACTACTACTACACTGATAGTCGTACTACTAATGTTGTTGTCTCTTAACGAACTGGAAGTGGACGTCAAAGTGGTAGATGCTGTGGACGGCAAGTAAGTATTACTACTAGTACTACTACAATACTGTAAGGAAGACTACTACTACTACTACTACTACACTGATAGTCGTACTACTATTGTTGTTGTCTCTTAACGAACTGGAAGTGGACGTCAAAGTGGTAGATGCTGTGGACGGCAAGTAAGTATTACTACTAGTACTACTTCAATACTGTAAGGAAGACTACTAATACTACTACTACTACTACTACTAGTAGGGACGGCGTGGCGCAGTGGGATAGTGGCCGTGCGCAACCCGAGGGTGACTGGTTCAAATCCCACCTAGAACCAACCTCGTCACGTCCGTTGTGTCCTGAGCAAGACACTTCACCCTTGCTCCTGATGGGTGCTGGTTGGTGCCTTGCATGGCAGCTCCCTCCATCAGTGTGTGAATGTGGAAGTAGTGTCAAAGCGCTTTGAGTACCTTGAAGGTAGAAAAGCGCCATACAAGTACAACCCATTTATCATTTATTTATTTACTACACTGATAGTAGTACGACTACACTGATAGTAGTACTACTAATGTTGTTGTCTCTTAACGAACTGGAAGTGGACGTCAAAGTGGTAGATGCTGTGGACGGCAAGTAAGTATAACTACTAGTACTACTACAATACTGTAAGGAGGACTACTACTACTACTACTACACTGATAGTAGTACTACTAATGTTGTTGTCTCTTAACGAACTGGAAGTGGACGTCAAAGTGGTAGATGCTGTGGACGGCAAGTAAGTATTACTACTAGTACTACTACAATACTGTAAGGAAGACTACTACTACACTAATAGTACTACTACTACACTGATAGTAGTACGACTACACTGATAGTAGTACTACTAATGTTGTTGTCTCTTAACGAACTGGAAGTGGACGTCAAAGTGGTAGATGCTGTGGACGGCAAGTAAGTATAACTACTAGTACTACTACAATACTGTAAGGAGGACTACTACTACTACTACTACTACTACTACACTGATAGTCGTACTACTAATGTTGTTGTCTCTTAACGAACTGGAAGTGGACGTCAAAGTGGTAGATGCTGTGGACGGCAAGTAAGTATTACTACTAGTACTATTACAATACTGTAAGGAGGACTACTACTACTACTACTACACTGATAGTCGTACTACTAATGCTGTTGTCTCTTAACGAACTGGAAGTGGACGTCAAAGTGGTAGATGCTGTGGACGGCAAGTAAGTATTACTACTAGTACTACTACAATATTGATAGTGGTACTACTACAGTACTTCTGTCGACGCAGGTAAGGAATACTATTACTACACTGGTAATAGTACTACTACAGTACTTCTGTGGATGGCAAGTAAGGAATACTATGATTACTAAAATGATAGTAGTACTACCATAGTCCGTCTGGAGACAGCAAGTAAGGAATACTACTACTACACTGATAGTAGTACTACTACAGTACTTCTGTGGATGGTCAAGTAAGGAATACTACCTCTACTACAATGATAGTAGTACTACCATAGTGCATCTGGAGACAGCAAGTAAGGAATACTAGTACTACTACACTTGATAGTAGTACTAATACAGTAGTTCCATAGACGGGTAGTAAGGAATACTAATACTACTACACTGATAGTAGTACTAATACAGTAGTTCTGTAGTCAGGAAGTAAGGAATACTTCTACTTGTGGTACCACTATACTAATTGTATTACTACTACAGTACTTCTGTGTACAGGAAGTAAGGAATAGTACTACTACAATGACATTAGTACTACTACAGTACTTCTGGTGATACTACTGTTAGTACGACCAGCCTTAGTACTGGTGTTATTACTATTTCCAGTTGTAGTACTATTAGTAGTAGTATAGTTATACTAATATTACTAGTACAAGTCTTAGTAGTAATAGTACTGTAGTACTTGAATTATTACTGTTAGTAGTGTAGTACTAATAGTACCACTGCCACCAGTGTAGTACTAGTACTAGTGTAATATTGGGAGTACTACAATACTAAAACTACTATTATTACAAAGTACTACTGATACTACTACTACTAGGTTTAGTAGTACTATTGGCACGACTACTAGTGATACACTACAACTAGTACTACTACTCGTACTACATTACTACTACTAGTAGTACCTGTACTTGTACTAAAATGGTCATCCTACTTGTAGAACTATTAGTTCTACGACTAGCTGTACTACTAGTTGTACGACAATACTATGTGTACTTCTGCTAGTATTACTACAATACCACTGGTATTTCCAGTCATAATACCAGTAGTTGTACTAGCAGTAGTGTAGTATTAATGCTAGTATTACTACTAATACTACATTACTTCTAGTAGTGTAATAATAGTACTACAACTCTTAGTGGTACTGTTGCTACAGCTAGTAGTACTAGTACTACCACTCAAACTACATAGTAGTAGTACTAACGGTACAACTGTTAGTGCTACAGTAATACTAGTACCACGACTAAAACTATTATTAGTACTACTGCTAGTACTACTACCGATACTCCTACTGGTTCTGCTACTATTAGTAGTAGTATTAGCAGTTGTACTAGTGTAGTACTACTATTGTTAGTTGTGCCAGTTATAGTACCATTAGTAGTGTAGTACTAGTATTGTAACAATTACTGGTCATAGTGATATTAGTAGTGTAATACTAGTAGTACGACTGCTAACTTAGTAGTAGCAGCTCTAGTACTAGTGTAGTATTAATAGTACTCCACTACTTCTACACATTGTTACTAATAGTACTTGAGGCAGCCGGGGAGCCGTGGAATGAAGTCAAAAGTGTGCCGGCACAAAGATGGAGAAGAGGAGGACATTTAAGCCTGCATATTATTACATTGGATGTATTTTATAATACTGTATATATAAGATGTAAATAGTACATATCTGAGATGAGGTGGCGACTTGTCCAGGGTGTACGCCGCCTTCCGCCTGATTGTAGCTGAGATAGGCCCCAGCGCCCCTGAAGGGAATAAGCGGTAGAAAATAGATGGATGGATATTACATTTGTGTATATTACTACTATTCTACATTTGTAATCTACTTTATTATACCTGCCTGATCCTTTTCATCCTTTGTAACTCACCTACTGTGTGGAACTATTTCCCTTGTGGATCAATAAAGTCTGTCTAAGTCTAAGACTGAGACCAAGTCTAAGTCACAACTACTAGTGCTACACTGGTGCTACATTGCTAATAGTACTACTACAGCACTACTACACTAATACTTCCTGCCCCCATGAAATATGTCATCTAATTACAAGTGTGTGTGTGTGTGTGTGTGTGTGTGTGTACAGTGCATTAAACAGCAGTGCCATCAAGATCCTGGGCGTGGACTTGCTGCCAGGTTACTACGATCCCTTCTCTGGACGCACGCTGACCAAAGGGGAGGTGGGATGTTTCCTCAGTCACTTCTACATCTGGAAGGAGGTCAGGAACAACAACAACAACAACAACAACAACTCTGTCTGTCTGTCTGTCTGTGTATTATACTCTACGTACTGATGGTGTGTATAATGTATAATAGTGTGTGTGGGTATAATGTATAATAGTGTGTGTGTGTGTATAATGTATAATAGTGTGTGTACAGATGGTGTGTATAATGTATAATATTGTGTGTGTGTGTATAATGTATAATAGTATGTGTGTGTGTATAATGTATAATATTGTGTGTGTGTATAATGTATGATAGTGTATGTACAGATGGTGTGTGTGTGTATAATGTATAATGTGTACGTACAGATGGTGTGTGTGTATAATGTATATTAGTGTGTGTGTATAATGTATAAAAGTGTATGTACAGATGGTGTGTAAAATGTATAATATTGTGTGTGTGTATAATGTACAATCGTGTATGTACAGATGGTGTGTGTGTGTGTGTATAAGGTATAATAGTGTGTGTGTGTATAATGTGTAATGTGTCCTTACAGATGGTGTGTGTGTGTGTATATAATGTGTAATTGTGTACGTACAGATGGTGCGTGTGTGTAATGTAGAATAGTGTGTGTGTGTGTGTGTGTGTGTGTGTGTATAATGTAGAATCGTGTACTTACAGATGGTGTGTGTGTGTATAAGGTATAATAGTGTGTGTGTGTATAATGTGTCCGTACAGATGGTGTGTGTGTGTGTGTTTGTGTGTATAATAGTGTGTATATAATGTGTAATTGTGTACGTACAGATGGTGTGTGTGTGTATAAGGTATAATAGTGTGTGTGTATAATGTATAATGTGTCCGTACAGATGTTGTGTGTGTGTGTGTGTGTGTGTGTATAATAGTGTGTGTATATAATGTGTAATTGTGTACGTACAGATGGTGCGTGTGTGTAATGTAGAATAGTGTGTGTGTGTGTGTGTGTGTGTATAATGTATAATAGTGTGTGTACAGATGGTGTGTATAATGTATAATATTGTGTGTGTGTATAATGTATAATATTGTGTGTGTGTATAATGTATAATAGTGTGTGTGTGTGTGTGTGTGTGTGTGTACAATGTATATAGTGTACGTACAGATGGTGTGTGTGTGTGTGTGTGTGTATAATAGTGTACGTATAATAAAAGTGTGTGTAGAGATGGTGTGTGTATATAATGTATAATAGTGTGTGTGTGTATATAATGTATAATAGTGTGTGTGTGTATATAATGTATAATAGTGTGTGTGTGTATATAATGTATAATAGTGTGTGTGTATAATAAAAGTGTGTGTAGCAATGGTGTGTATATAATGTATAATAGTGTGTGTGTGTTTGTGTGTGTATATAATGTATAATATGGTGTGTGTATAATAAAAGTGTGTGTGTACAGAGGATGTGTGTATATAATGTATAATAGAATGTGTGTGTATATATGATGTCTATTATGGTGTGTGTATCTAATAAAAGTGTGTGTAGCGATGGTGTGTATATAATGTATAACAGTGTGTGTGTTTGTGTGTGTATATAATGTATAATATGGTGTGTGTATAATATGGTGTGTGTGTACAGACGATGTGTGTATATAATGTATAATAGTTTGTGTGTGTATATATGATGTCTATTATGGTGTGTGTATCTAATAAAAGTGTGTGTAGCGATGGTGTGTATATAATGTATAACAGTGTGTGTGTTTGTGTGTGTATATAATGTATAATATGGTGTGTGTATAATATGGTGTGTGTGTACAGACGATGTGTGTATATAATGTATAATAGTTTGTGTGTGTATATATGATGTCTATTATGGTGTGTGTATCTAATAAAAGTGTGTGTAGCGATGGTGTGTATATAATGTATAACAGTGTGTGTGTTTGTGTGTGTATATAATGTATAATATGGTGTGTGTGTACAGATGATGTGTGTATATAATGTATAATAGTTTGTGTGTGTATATATAATGTCTATAATGGTGTGTGTGTATAATAAAAGTGTGTGTAGAGATGGTGTGTATATGATGTATAATAGTGTGTGTGTGTGTGTGTGTACAGATGGTGGACATGCAGCTGGACAAAGCGTTGGTGTTTGAGGACGACGTTCGCTTTCAGGCCAACTTCAAGCGGCGAGTGCTGAGACTGATGGAGGAGGTGGAGCAGGTGGAGCTGGACTGGGACCTCATGTGAGACACACTTTATTCTCTTTACTGGACAATTACTATTACTTCTATTCTTTTATTATATCACTATTAATATTCATATCATTATATTACCATTACTATTAATATGATCATATATTTGTTATTGTTATCATATTTTTGGTTTCATCATTTTTTATGAATCATTACTATTGCTTTCATTAATATTATTCCCTTTTGTTAATATTATTACTGAAATTATTATAAATGTTTTTGTAAATATTATTTATATTATTATTATTATGGTTATTATTATTTCTTATATTATTATGTTATTATTTGTATTATTTTTGTCATTATTATTTAATATCATTATTGTTATTGTTATTATTTTCATGATTATTGTGATTATTAATAAGTATATTATTATTGTTGTTATAATTTTATTATTATTATTGTTATTATTACTATCATTACTATTGTTATTATTCCTATCACTATAATTAATATTGTTGTTATTATTTGTATTACCATTATTGTTAATGTTATCATTATTTCTAATATTGTATTATTGTTATTATTTTTTTGATAATTGCTATTATTTATATTTTTAATTATTGTAATACTGCTGTCATTGTTAATGTTTTTATTACTATTTTATCAGTATTGTTATTCTGATTCTTATTCTCGTTGTCATTTACCTGTGCCAAGGCAAGCCGGCAGCACCTCACTTATTCTGCCTAGCAACAAGGACTTTACGTCAGACACAACCTCTCCAGAAAAGCAGCAAAGTGATTTATTCCCGGTCAGTGTGAGCATAGTGAGAAGTGGCTGTAGGCAACCCCCTGCTGTGGTTATGTCGAGTCCCACCAGAAGGTGGCAGCAGCTGTCACACGAGTGAGAGCGGTGTTGCCAGGCACAAACGGCGCTGTAGCAGAGCTGGAAGGAGAAGGAGGGCTGGCAGTAATGGACTTGTCCCACAGATACTTTGGCAGGAAGCAGGTGAACCCCGCCAAGGAGGAGGCGCTGGACCACGTGAAGAACTTGGTGACGGTGGACTACTCCTACTGGACCTTGTCCTACGCCATCTCGCTGCAGGGCGCCCAGAAACTCATCAACGCCCAGCCGCTCGCCAAGATGCTGCCTGTCGACGAATTCCTGCCCATCATGTACGACAAACACCCCAAGTAGGTACACACACACACACACACACACACACACACACACATTTTTGTATACATATATATATGTTAAGTATAAAAAAATGTCATACATTTTCAGTAAATGTGTTTGAGATATGTGGAATGTTATTTTTACGAGGTGTATTTTGTCAGCAAGAAAAAGTCGTTATTTTAAAAGAATGAAGAGTAAAATGATGAATGAGAAAAATATATTTTCAAAATAAATCTCTTTTTCAATCATTTTTATTTTAGAAGGACAAATGTGATGGTGAGGAAAATGTTTTTTCAATATTATTAAAAAACATTTACAGTTAATTGTTTTACAATATTTTATGTATTGAGAACATTTTTATATATTTTTGTTGCGATTTAATTGTGTAAGGAATAAATAAAAAATATATTACAACATTTTTTTTTACAGAAAGTAGTTTTTTTTCATTCAGAAAAGTTTTAATATTTTGGGGAAAAAAATGTGATACAAGGAAAATATTTGATGTTTTTTTTTTCAATTTTATAAAAAAACGTTACAATTTTACAAGGATTATTTTTACTAGAAGAAAAGGAAATCACATATGATAATTATATCATATTACCAAAAGTTTTTCAGTCAGAAAAATTTTATATTATGGTAAAAAATGTTTTTTCAATATTATGGTTGAAATTTGACCAGCAATAAGTTGTTAAAATTCAATATAATAATAATAATAAAGTATACATCAGAATTATATGAAGATTTTTTTTTCTTACGAAAAGTAAAAATTTCATTGAGAAAAGCTTTGAAAAAAATGTGGTTTGGTTGCAATATTACGATGAATATTTTTCCACAATAAAACTTGTGAAAATGATGAATAAGCTAAAGATGCTAACAATATTATGACTTTTTCTGCGTTAATATCATCAAGAGGCTAAAGTTGCCTACAATAACTTGATTTTTTTTGCAGATGCTAACGCTTACGCAACTTTTCTTGTGTTAGTTCGTCCAGAAGCTAAAGATGCTAAAGCTAATACGAGTTTATCCATGCTAGTTAATGGAGAAGCTAACAATGCTAATGCAAACACAACATCTCTATTAAGAGGCTAACGCCAACCAGACTTTTTCTGTGCTAAAGATGCTAATGCTAACGGGCCATCTTCTTGCGTCCCCGCCCCCAGCGAGGACTACAAGGCGCACTTCCCCAACAGGAACCTGCAGGCCTTCAGCACACGCCCCCTGCTGGTGCAGCCCGCCCACTACGCCGGCGACGCCCAGTGGGTGAGCGACACCGAGACGTCGACGCTGTGGGACGACGACGACGTTCGCACCGACTGGCGCGGCTCCCACAAGACCCTGAAGGGGGCGGTGTCCCCGCCAGAGGTCATGTCGGCCGCCTACAGGGACGAACTTTAGGGCGTGTGGGGGCGTGGCCTCACGCTGAGCGTCATGTGACCCAAAATGGATTGTGACACAAATCTTCTTCTCATCCATAACCACACCCACTTTCTTCCTGTCCTCATCGCCACACCCACTTTGTTGATGTCAACATCACCACACCCACTTTGTTGGTGTCAACATCACCACACCCACTTTGTTGGTGTCAACATCACCACACCCACTTTGTTGATGTCAACATCACCACACCCACTTTGTTGGTGTCAACATCACCACACCCACTTTGTTGGTGTCAACATCACTACACCCACTGTGTTGGTGTCAACATCACCACACCCACTGTGTTGGTGTCAACATCACCACACCCACTTTCTTCCTGTCCTCATCGCCACACTCACTTTGTTGATGTCAACATCACCACACCCACTTTCTTCCTGTCCTAGTCACCACACCCACTTTGTTGATGTCAACATCACCACACCAACTTTCTTCCTGTCCTCATCGCCACACCCACTTTGTTGGTGTCCTCATCACCGCACCCACTTTCTTCCTGTCCTCGTCACCACACCTACTTTGTTGATGTCAAAATCACCACACCCACTTTGTTGATGTCAACACCACCACACCCACTTTCTTCCTGTCCTCATCACCACACCCACTTTGTTGATGTCAACATCACCACACCCACTTTCTTCCTGTCCTCATCACCACACCCACTTTCTTCCTGTCCTCGTCACCACACCCACTTTCTTCCTGTCCTCGTCACCACACCCACTTTGTTGATGTCAACATCACCACACCCACTTTCTTCCTGTCCTCATCACCACACCCACTTTCTTCCTGTCCTCGTCACCACACCCACTTTGTTGATGTCAACATCACCACACCCACTTTCTTCCTGTCCTCATCGCCACACCCACTTTGTTGGTTTCCTCATCACCACACCCACTTTCTTCCTGTCCTTGTCACCACACCCACTTTGTTGATGTCAACATCACCACACCCACTTTCTTCCTGTCCTCATCACCACACCCACTTTGTTGGTGTCCCCATCACCACACCTACTTTGTTGATGTCAACATCACCAACTTTCTTCCTGTCCTCATCGCCACACCCACTTTGTTGGTGTCCTCATCACCTCACCCACTTTGAGGATATCAACATCACCAACTTTCTTTCTGTCCTCATCGCCACACCCACTTTGTGGGTGTCCTCATTACCACACCCACTTTCTTCCTGTCCTCATCACCACACCCACTGTGTTGGTGTCCTCATCACCACACCCACTTTGCTGGTGTCAACATCACAATGCCCACTTTGTTGGCGTCAACATCACCACACTCACTTTGTTGGTGTCAACATCACCACACCCACTTTGTTGGTGTCAACATCACCACACCCACTTTGTTGGTGTCAACATCACCACACCCACTGTGTTGGTGTCCTCATCACCACACCCACTTTGCTGATGTCAACATCACCACACCCACTGTGTTGGTGTCAACATCACCACACCCACTTTGTTGGTGTCCTCATCACCACACCCACTCTGTTGGTTTCAACATCACCACACCCACTGTGTTGGTGTCAACATCACCACACCCACTTTGTTGGTGTCCTCATCACCACACCCACTTTGTTGGTGTCAACATCACCACACCGACTTTGTTGGTGTCAACATCACCACACCCACTTTGTTGGTGTCAACATCACCACACCCACTTTGTTGGTGTCAACATCACCACACCCACTGTGTTGGTGTCAACATCACCACACCCACTTTCTTCCTGTCCTCATCGCCACACCCACTTTGTTGATGTCAACATCACCACACCCACTTTCTTCCTGTCCTAGTCACCACACCCACTTTGTTGATGTCAACATCACCACACCAACTTTCTTCCTGTCCTCATCGCCACACCCACTTTGTTGGTGTCCTCATCACCGCACCCACTTTCTTCCTGTCCTCGTCACCACACCTACTTTGTTGATGTCAAAATCACCACACCCACTTTGTTGATGTCAACACCACCACACCCACTTTCTTCCTGTCCTCATCACCACACCCACTTTGTTGATGTCAACATCACCACACCCACTTTCTTCCTGTCCTCATCACCACACCCACTTTCTTCCTGTCCTCGTCACCACACCCACTTTCTTCCTGTCCTCGTCACCACACCCACTTTGTTGATGTCAACATCACCACACCCACTTTCTTCCTGTCCTCATCACCACACCCACTTTCTTCCTGTCCTCGTCACCACACCCACTTTGTTGATGTCAACATCACCACACCCACTTTCTTCCTGTCCTCATCGCCACACCCACTTTGTTGGTTTCCTCATCACCACACCCACTTTCTTCCTGTCCTTGTCACCACACCCACTTTGTTGATGTCAACATCACCACACCCACTTTCTTCCTGTCCTCATCACCACACCCACTTTGTTGGTGTCCCCATCACCACACCTACTTTGTTGATGTCAACATCACCAACTTTCTTCCTGTCCTCATCGCCACACCCACTTTGTTGGTGTCCTCATCACCACACCCACTCTGAGGATATCAACATCACCAACTTTCTTTCTGTCCTCATCGCCACACCCACTGTGTTGGTGTCCTCATCACCACACCCACTTTGCTGGTGTCAACATCACAATGCCCACTTTGTTGGCGTCAACATCACCACACTCACTTTGTTGGTGTCAACATCACCACACCCACTTTGTTGGTGTCAACATCACCACACCCACTTTGTTGGTGTCAACATCACCACACCCACTGTGTTGGTGTCCTCATCACCACACCCACTTTGCTGATGTCAACATCACCACACCCACTGTGTTGGTGTCAACATCACCACACCCACTTTGTTGGTGTCCTCATCACCACACCCACTCTGTTGGTTTCAACATCACCACACCCACTGTGTTGGTGTCAACATCACCACACCCACTTTGTTGGTGTCCTCATCACCACACCCACTTTGTTGGTGTCAACATCACCACACCGACTTTGTTGGTGTCAACATCACCACACCCACTTTGTTGGTGTCAACATCACCACACCCACTTTGTTGGTGTCAACATCACCACACCCACTGTGTTGGTGTCAACATCACCACACCCACTTTCTTCCTGTCCTCATCGCCACACCCACTTTGTTGATGTCAACATCACCACACCCACTTTCTTCCTGTCCTAGTCACCACACCCACTTTGTTGATGTCAACATCACCACACCAACTTTCTTCCTGTCCTCATCGCCACACCCACTTTGTTGGTGTCCTCATCACCGCACCCACTTTCTTCCTGTCCTCGTCACCACACCTACTTTGTTGATGTCAAAATCACCACATCCACTTTGTTGATGTCAACACCACCACACCCACTTTCTTCCTGTCCTCATCACCACACCCACTTTGTTGATGTCAACATCACCACACCCACTTTCTTCCTGTCCTCATCACCACACCCACTTTCTTCCTGTCCTCATCACCACACCCACTTTCTTCCTGTCCTCGTCACCACACCCACTTTGTTGATGTCAACATCACCACACCCACTTTCTTCCTGTCCTCATCACCACACCCACTTTCTTCCTGTCCTCGTCACCACACCCACTTTGTTGATGTCAACATCACCACACCCACTTTCTTCCTGTCCTCATCGCCACACCCACTTTGTTGGTTTCCTCATCACCACACCCACTTTCTTCCTGTCCTTGTCACCACACCCACTTTGTTGATGTCAACATCACCACACCCACTTTCTTCCTGTCCTCATCACCACACCCACTTTGTTGGTGTCCCCATCACCACACCTACTTTGTTGATGTCAACATCACCAACTTTCTTCCTGTCCTCATCGCCACACCCACTTTGTTGGTGTCCTCATCACCACACCCACTTTGAGGATATCAACATCACCAACTTTCTTTCTGTCCTCATCGCCACACCCACTTTGTGGGTGTCCTCATTACCACACCCACTTTCTTCCTGTCCTCATCACCACACCCACTGTGTTGGTGTCCTCATCACCACACCCACTTTGCTGGTGTCAACATCACAATGCCCACTTTGTTGGCGTCAACATCACCACACTCACTTTGTTGGTGTCAACATCACCACACCCACTTTGTTGGTGTCAACATCACCACACCCACTTTGTTGGTGTCAACATCACCACACCCACTGTGTTGGTGTCCTCATCACCACACCCACTTTGCTGATGTCAACATCACCACACCCACTGTGTTGGTGTCAACATCACCACACCCACTTTGTTGGTGTCCTCATCACCACACCCACTCTGTTGGTTTCAACATCACCACACCCACTGTGTTGGTGTCAACATCACCACACCCACTTTGTTGGTGTCCTCATCACCACACCCACTTTGTTGGTGTCAACATCACCACACCGACTTTGTTGGTGTCAACATCACCACACCCACTTTGTTGGTGTCAACATCACCACACCCACTTTGTTGGTGTCAACATCACCACACCCACTGTGTTGGTGTCAACATCACCACACCCACTTTGTTGGTGTCAACATCACCACACCCACTTTGTTGGTGTCAACATCACCACACCCACTTTGTCGGTGTCAACATCACCACACCCACTTTGTCGGTGTCAACATCACCACACCCACTTTGTTGGTGTCAACATCACCACACCCACTGTGTTGGTGTCAACATCACCACACCCACTTTGTTGGTCTCAACATCACCACACCCACTTTGTTGGTGTCAACATCACCACACCCACTTTGTTGGTGTCAACATCACCACACCCACTTTGTTGGTGTCAACATCACCACACCCACTGTGTTGGTGTCAAGATCACCACACCCACTTTGTTGGTGTCAACATCACCACACCCACTTTGTTGGTGTCAACATCACCACACCCACTTTGTTGGTGTCAACATCACCACACCCACTTTGTTGGTGTCAAGATCACCACACCCACTTTGTTGGTGTCAACATCACCACACCCACTGTGTTGGTGTCAACATCACCACACCCACTTTGTTGGTGTCAACATCACCACACCCACTTTGTTGGTGTCAACATCACCACACCCACTTTGTTGGTGTCAACATCACCACACCCACTTTGTTGGTGTCAACATCACCACACCCACTTTGTCGGTGTCAACATCACCACACCCACTTTGTCGGTGTCAACATCACCACACCCACTTTGTTGGTGTCAACATCACCACAGCCACTGTGTTGGTGTCAACATCACCACACCCACTTTGTTGGTGTCAACATCACCACACCCACTTTGTTGGTGTCAACATCACCACACCCACTTTGTTGGTGTCAAGATCACCACACCCACTTTATTGGTGTCAAGATCACCACACCCACTTTGTTGGTGTCAACATCACCACACCCACTTTGTTGGTGTCAAGATCACCACACCCACTTTGTTGGTGTCAAGATCACCACACCCACTTTGTTGGTGTCAACAACACCACACCCACTTTGTTGGTGTCAACATCACCACACCCACTTTGTTGGTGTCAACATCACCACACCCACTTTGTTTGTGTCAAGATCACCACACCCACTTTGTTGGTGTCAACATCACCACACCCACTTTGTTGGTGTCAACATCACCACACCCACTTTGTTGGTGTCAACATCACCACACCCACTTTGTTGGTGTCAACATCACCACACCCACTTTATTGGTGTCAACATCACCACACCCACTTTGTTGGTGTCAACATCACCACACCCACTTTGTTGGTGTCAAGATCACCACACCCACTTTGTTGGTGTCAAGATCACCACACCCACTTTGTTGGTGTCAACATCACCACACCCACTTTGTTGGTGCCAACATCACCACACTCATCTTTTTTCTTCCTTATTTCTTTCTTTTTTCCTTCCTTGTTATAATTTATTCTCTTTTTGAAATATTTTAATTTACTCTCATTTCTACTCATTTCTTCTCATTTATTTTCTAATTTCTTTGTCATTCTTCTTAATATCCTGTTATTTCTTTCTCATCTATTCTAATTTATTCCTCATTGCCTCTCATTTATTTCAGATGTTTTTCTCATTTAGTTGTCTTTTTTTCATTTATTCTTATTTCCTCTTTTATTTTTCATGTTTTTCCTCATGTATTCACATTCCTTCTGTTTCTTCTCAGTTATTCTCATTTCTTCTAGTTTCTTCTCATTTCTTCTCATGTCTGTTTAATTTATTCTATTTTTTTCTAATTTAGTGTCATATCCACTCGTTTCCTCTCATTTCTTCTCACTTCCATTCATTTTGTCTCATGTCCCACCTCCAAAGACATGCACCTAGGGATAGGCCCCTCCCACCTCCAAAGACATGCACCTGGGGATAGGCCCCTCCCACCTCCAAAGACATGCACCTGGGGATAGGCCCCTCCCACCTCCAAAGACATGGACCTGGGGATAGGCCCCTCCCACCTCCAAAGACATGGACCTGGGGATAGGCCCCTCCCACCTCCAAAGACATGCACCTGGGGATAGGCCCCTCCCACCTCCAAAGACATGGACCTGGGGATAGGCCCCTCCCACCTCCAAAGACATGCACCTGGGGATAGGCCCCTCCCACCTCCAAAGACATGCACCTGGGGATAGCTTGATTGGCAACACTAAATGGTCCCTAGTGTGTGAATGTTGTCTATCTGTGTTGGCCCGGCGATGAGGTGGCGACTTGTCCAGGGTGTACCCCGCCTTCCGCCCGATTGTAGCTGAGATAGGCGCCAGCGACCCCAAAGGGAATAAACGGTAGAAAATGGATGGATGGATGGATCTTCTAATTTCCTCTCATTTCTTCTCATTCCCTGTGGTTACTTGTCAGTTCCTGTCATGAAGGAGGCCAGCGTCTCATACAGGAGCTCTATGGTGATTATTATTATTGATACAATATTATTATTATTATTGACAATAATAATAATATTGATGAGGAATTCTTCGACAAAATGACCAAAGATGAATTATTGAAGAAAGGTTTGCTGTGCTGAGATGTTTCATTTTTCAGGTAAACAAACATTCAAATAAAAGTTCTCACTCTGTGATGCAATCCCTGCACCTTATTAATAATAGTCATTACAATTATGATGCAATCCCTGCACCTCATTAATAATAGTCATTACAATTATGATGCAATCCCTGCACCTCATTAATAATAGTCATTGCAATCATTATGATGCAATCCCTGCACCTCATTAATAATAGTCATTACAATTATGATGCAATCCCTGCACCTCATTAATAATAGTCATTGCAATCATTATGATGCAATCCCTGCACCTCATTAATAATAGTCATTGCAATCATTATGATGCAATCCCTGCACCTCATTAATAATAGTCATTGCAATTATTATGATGCAATCCCTGCACCTCATTAATAATAGTCATTGCAATCATTATGATGCAATCCCTGCACCTCATTAATAATAGTCATTGCAATCATTATGATGCAATCACTGCACCTCATTAATAATAGTCATTACAATTATGATGCAATCCCTGCACCTCATTAATAATAGTCATTGCAATCATTATGATGCAATCCCTGCACCTCATTAATAATAGTCATTGCAATTATTATGATGCAATCACTGCACCTCATAATAGTCATTGCAATCATTATGATGCAATCCCTGCACCTCATTAATAATAGTCATTGCAATCATTATGATGCAATCACTGCACCTCATTAATAATAGTCATTGCAATCATTATGATGCAATCCCTGCACCTCATTAATAATAGTCATTACAATTATGATGCAATCCCTGCACCTCATTAATAATAGTCATTACAATTATGATGCAATCCCTGCACCTCATTAATAATAGTCATTGCAATCATTATGATGCAATCCCTGCACCTCATTAATAATAGTCATTACAATTATGATGCAATCCCTGCACCTCATTAATAATAGTCATTGCAATCATTATGATGCAATCCCTGCACCTCATTAATAATAGTCATTGCAATCATTATGATGCAATCACTGCACCTCATTAATAATAGTCATTACAATTATGATGCAATCCCTGCACCTCATTAATAATAGTCATTGCAATCATTATGATGCAATCCCTGCACCTCATTAATAATAGTCATTGCAATCATTACGATGCAATCCCTGCACCTCATTAATAATAGTCATTGCAATCATTATGATGCAATCCCTGCACCTCATTAATAATAGTCATTGCAATCATTATGATGCAATCACTGCACCTCATTAATAATAGTCATTGCAATCATTATGATGCAATCCCTGCACCTCATTAATAATAGTCAATACAATTATGATGCAATCCCTGCACCTCATTAATAATAGTCATTGCAATCATTATGATGCAATCCCTGCACCTCATTAATAATAGTCATTGCAATCATTATGATGCAATCACTGCACCTCATAATAGTCATTGCAATCATTATGATGCAATCCCTGCACCTCATTAATAATAGTCATTGCAATCATTATGATGCAATCACTGCACCTCATTAATAATAGTCATTGCAATCATTATGATGCAATCCCTGCACCTCATTAATAATAGTCATTACAATTATGATGCAATCCCTGCACCTCATTAATAATAGTCATTACAATTATGATGCAATCACCACCTCATTAATAATAGTCGTTACAATTATGATGCAATCACTGCACCTCATTAATAATAGTCATTACAATTATGATGCAATCACTGCACCTCATTAATAATAGTCATTACAATCATGATGCAATCTGGGCTTCCCTGCTTAGGCTGCTGCCCCCGCAGCCATACCTCGAATAAGCGGAAGAAGATGGATGAATGGATAGATGAATTGGATAACAAAATAAAGTAATTAAAATCATTTTTTAAAAAGTAAAGTAAATTAAATGAAGTACAATAAAACAAAATAAATACAATTAACAACAATTAAAATAAATTAAATTGGATAAGATCAACTAAAATAAAATCATACAAATAAAAAAAGTTGTACTTTATTTCTACATAACTTAAATATTCACCTTTTGGGAATGATTGCTTTTTGCAACTTCATGTCAACATGAAAAGAGTAGAAAACTAAGTTTGCAAATATCATTTTTGATCACTAAATAATTCAATATTCTTCCAGTGAGAGTGTATATTTATATTTGAATATTCATACAGTAAGAGTGTATATTTATATTTGAATATTCATACAGCAAGAGTGCACATTTATATTTGAATATTCATACAGTAAGAGTGTATATTTATATTTGAATATTCATACAGTAAGAGTGTATATTTATATTTGAATATTCTTCCAGTAAGAGTGTATATTTATATTTGAATATTCATACAGCAAGAGTGTATATTTATATTTGAATATTCATACAGTAAGAGTGTATATTTATATTTGAATATTCATACAGCAAGAGTGCACATTTATATTTGAATATTCATACAGTAAGAGTGTATATTTATATTTGAATATTCTTCCAGTAAGAGTGTATATTTATATTTGAATATTCATACAGCAAGAGTGTATATTTATATTTGAATATTCATACAGTAAGAGTGTATATTTATATTTGAATATTCATACAGCAAGAGTGCACATTTATATTTGAATATTCATACAGTAAGAGTGTATATTTATATTTGAATATTCATACAGTAAGAGTGTATATTTATATTTGAATATTCATACAGTAAGAGTGTATATTTATATTTGAATATTCATACAGTAAGAGTGTATATTTATATTTGAATATTCTTCCAGTAAGAGTGTATATTTATATTTGAATATTCATACAGCAAGAGTGTATATTTATATTTGAATATTCATACAGTAAGAGTGTATATTTATATTTGAATATTCATACAGCAAGAGTGCACATTTATATTTGAATATTCATACAGTAAGAGTGTATATTTATATTTGAATATTCATACAGTAAGAGTGTATATTTATATTTGAATATTCATACAGTAAGAGTGTATATTTATATTTGAATATTCATACAGTAAGAGTGTATATTTATATTTGAATATTCATACAGCAAGAGTGCACATTTATATTTGAATATTCATACAGTAAGAGTGTATATTTATATTTGAATATTCATACAGTAAGAGTGTATATTTATATTTGAATATTCATACAGTAAGAGTGTATATTTATATTTGAATATTCATACAGCAAGAGTGTATATTTAGCATCATAACGTCTCATGTGCGCCCAGGAATGTATTTACTGGAATATCTTTAATGGTTTCCCCGGGGGTCAAATGTCTCACACACACACACACACACACACACACGCACACACACACACACACACACACGTACACACACGCACACACACACACACACACACGTACACACACACACACACGCACACACACACACATATGTACACACACACACACACACACACACACGTACACACACACACGCACACACACACACGCACACACACACACACGCACACACACACACACACACACACACACACACACCGCACACACACACACACACGCACACACACACACGCACACACACACACACGCACACACACACACACACACGCACACACACGCACACACACACACACACACACGTATGTACACACATATGTAAAAGGTCAAACATGAAGTGTAAAAAAGTGTGTTTTATTGACATTTAGTGAAAGGTTGAGTAAAAAAAGAATCCCGATGGTGCGTGAAATGTCCAAAGTTGAAATCAAGAAGAAGTTGGTGAAGGTTGAAGGTTGAAAGCAGAAAGATGTGAAGGTTCAAAGTTCTTCAAGGCAACTTTTGCAACTCTGAGAAAGATTATTATGGGATTGTTTCCCTCCTCCTGCAAAGTCAGCTCCTGATTGGCTGCTGGGATGGAGGTGGGCGGGACTTCTTCCTTCTTCTTTGGTAACAAAAGTTTTTTTTTTATCAGTTTTTTTCTTTCATCTTTCAGTCCTTAAAGGGAAAACTTTTCATGCCTCAATTTTGTCTTTTGCTTTGTTGGAAACCTCCGTGCCAGCTGCAAAATAATAAAAACCTGCAAAATGACTTCAATTGGATAAAATAAAATAAAGTCATTCATTTCATTAGAGTACAATATAAAGGATAAGATGACATAAAATAAAGTAATACATTTTTTTTTAATTAAATGTAATAAAGTACAATAAAAATGAATTAAATTGGATAAAATGAAATAAAATAAAGTAAGTTACATTTAATTAAATAAAGTAATGAATTGGTTTAATTTGGATAAGATAAAATAAAGTAATAAAAAAATATCTATCCATCCATTTTCTACCACTTATTCCCTTTTGGGATTGTGGGAACGCAAATTAAACTAAATACAATACAAATGAATAAGATAAAATAAAATAAAGTGATAAAAAAAAAAATCAAATTCTATTAAATAAAGTAATGAACCAGCTGGATAAGATTAAATAAAATAAAGTGATATATTTGTTTACATTTAATCAAATAAAGTAAAATACAAAAATTGGATTGATTGGATTTAAAAAAAAATATATATATATATATATATATATATAGCTACATTAAATTGAATACAATAAAATAAAATAAAATCATTCATCAGATAAAATACGATAAGATGGAATTACTACTGATCTTATTACAATTGTGTTGGTTAAATTTAGCTCATAATGAAGTTGAATGAAATAAAAGGAAATTAAATTCAGGTCAATTCAAATCAGTTGTGGCGTTTATTACTGAGCACTACTAGAATTGTTACATTTTAATACATAATCAAGTTTAGTGAGTTAAGCCTAAAAATAAAATGAAAACAATGTAAATGTAAATTAATTCAATGTAATTAATTGATCTAAATGGATGAAATAGTGGAATTTACCATTGAGCAATATTAAAATTGTGTCGGTTCTATTTTACACATTAATTCATTACATAAATGATATTAAATAAAAACCAAACATTTTTTTCCCTCCCAAAGTTATTGGAAGGAACAATGCATGTTAATATTACTTTCTCCTCATATTGCATTGAAATGTAAACACTTGATATTAAAGAGTACAATTCACAAATGTAGTCTGTCTAAAGATGAAATACATTATTTTTATTACATTTATTTGACTAAATGTGAAGTTGAAAAAATAAACTGCAACTAAATAGCAACATGAATAATGTGGATTAGTTGTAATTATCGTCATTATTAGAGTTGTAATTGTCGTCATTATTAGCGTGAGAGTAATAAACCTGCGAGGGGGCGTGGTCACTCGCTCGGTTTAACCCTCCTCTCTCTCTCTCTCTCTCTCTCTCTCTCTCTTGTCAACGTGTTGAAGTTTAGCGACCAGCGTCTTCTCTTCTTTGCCGGCAAACACGCGGGAAGTTCTCGGAAGCAAGGAAGCAAGGAAGCAAGGAAGCGAGCGTAAGTGCGAGTGAAAGACAGCAAGAAGCTTGTTTGTTTGTCTTGAAAAGTGTGATTGTCGCTGCTAGCTGGCTGGCTAACTAGCTAACTAGCACACAGCTGTTTTGTCTGCTTCTAGAAGACTTTCCTCTTTCAAAAGTCCACTTTGAAACTTGCCAGGTCGCCGAAGAAGAAGTAATGTGGTGTTGCTGTAATGATCAGCAAGCAGCCTAAAAGCGGCTTTAAACAGACACTTTGTCAAAGTGCACCCAGGTCAAAGTTCACCTTTTCTTCAAAGCTGCTGACTCAGCTATAAAACTTACCTGCACACGCGCCATATTCTGCAGCAACCACCTGCAGCTGGAGATATTTCAAGCAGACGTGTGTTTCTTGCAGCAGCCAAATAAAATTGTTAGACTTCATGTCCCTCATTTGTTGTCCAACTTTGCATGGCCTTACAATGACGTCATGCTTAGTCGCCTCAGCACATATTACAGTCAGGCCTGTCAAACTCAGCCATAGTCGCCAACCTTGACACTGCCCATTTCGAGGGGCGTGGTTAAGAGTCAATGATTTCATATATATATACACACACACACATAACACTTATCTACTCATTGTTGAGTTAAGGGTTGAATTGTCCATCCTTGTTCTATTCTCTGTCACTATTTTGCTGACCATATGCATGTGTAGTAGATGGCAGTATTGTCCTGTTTAAGAGTGTCACAACATTGCGGTTTACGACAGACAACTGTTTCACGGTAGACGAAAAGGTGACTGCTGTTGTTGTGTGTTGTTACCGGGCTGGGAGGACATGAATGAAAGTGCCTAACAATAAACCCACATAAGACACCAAGAACTCGCCCTCCATCATTCTACAGTTATAACGTCATTAGGCAGACATGCTATTTATATTGTGGGAAAGCGGACGGGAAAACAGGCTGTCCTCACTCAGGTCCGCGTGGAGCTGGAGGGGGCGTGGCCTCCAGCTCCGCCTGAATTTCAGGGAGAAAATTTGTCCCGGGAGGTTTTTTAGGAGATAGGCTGAATTTCGGGAGTCTCCCGGAAAATCTGGTAGGTTTGGCAAGTATGAATTAATCAGGTTTTACAATTTGGATTGTCATGCTGCTGGGATAGGCTCCAGCACCCCCACCACCCCGAAAGGGACAAGCGGTAGAAAGATGGATGGATGGATTATCAGGATGTTGTAGTCGTAATGATTTGTACAGTCCTTTGAGACATTTGTGATTTGGGGCTATATAAATAAACATTGATTGATTGATGCTAATTTTAGCATGATAACATTGAAAATGTTGGCATACTTCTAAGATGGTGCCAAGTATCCAATGCCATGATTTTTAGGTTTAAACAAATACAATTTGTAAAACTGCTAGCATGAAACGTGAACATGCTAACGTAAAATGCTAACGTTAGCATGCTTACATATGACAAAATATACTTTTAAGATGGTGCCAAGTATCAAATGCCATGATTTTTAGGTTTAAGCAAATAATATTTGCAAAAATGTTAGCTTGATAACATTAGCATGTTTACATGCTAATGTTATCATACTTCTAGGCTGGTGTCAAGTATCTCAAGTAGGGCTGTCAGATTATTTATTTGAATTTGGAATTAAAAAATAAATCATATTTACATTTTGGAATCTGGCTTATTTAGAATGACCCACAGGTGATTACTCGCTTACATCATGCAAATTATCTGAGGAAAAGACCCTAATATTTGTACACAAATGCAATTTTATTGTCAGAATGTCATCCAGGATTGTTTTTTAAATTTGTAAAAATGTTAGCATGCTATTGTTAGCATGATAACATTGAAAATGTTAGCGCACTTTTACGATAGTGCCAAGTATTAAAGGCGGTGGTATTTAGGTTAAAACCAATACGATTGGTAAAAATATCTCGCATAAAATGTTAGCATGCCAAGGTAAAAATTCTAACGTTAGCATGTTAAGGTAAAAATTCTAATGTTAGCATTCTTACGTATAAGTTTTAATACTTCTATGATATTCTGACAATTTATTGTCAGAACGTCATCCAGAAACATTTTTTTTAATTTGTAAAAATGCGAGCATTAAATGTTAGCATACAAGTATTAGCATGTTAACATAGAAAAAGTTAGCATACTTCAAAAATGGTGACAAGTACCATAATCATTAGTTTTTTAAAGAAATATAATTTGCATAAATGCTCGTGTAAACTGTTAGCTAGCTAACGTTAGCATGATAACATGGAAGAAAGTGGCATACTTTTAAGACGGCACCAAGTATCAAAAGCCGTGATTTTTAAGTTTAAAGGAATACAATTTGCAAAAATATTAGCATGCTAATGTAAGCATTAATACATAGAAAGGAGTTAGCATACTTCTAAGTTATCAAAATCCATGATTTGTTACATTTTAATTGTTACATTTATAGCAAAAAGTTCTATTTTGGTTTCATCTGACCACATGACATTCTCCCAATCCTCTGCTGTATCATCCATGTATCCATTTTGGTATAAACTCAACTGGTGGTGTTTGGAGGAAGAAGAATACTGAGTTGCATCCCAAGAACACCATACCTACTGTGAAGCATGGGGGTGGAAACATCATGCTTTGGGGCTGTTTTTCTGCTAAGGGGACAGGACGATTGATCCGTGTTAAGGAAAGAATATCTGTTTATGTATATGTTAATGTATATATATATATATATATATATATATGTATATGTTCCAAAGACATGCACCTGGGGATAGGTTGATTGGCAACACTAAATTGGCCCTAGTGTGTGAATGTGAGTGTGAATGTTGTCTGTCTATCTGTGTTGGCCCTGCGATGAGGTGGCGACTTGTCCAGGGTGTACCCTGCCTTCCGCCCGATTGTAGCTGAGATAGGCGCCAGCGCCCCCCGCAACCCCGAAAGGGAATAAGCGGTAGAAAATGGATGGATGTATATGTTTATGTATATATATATATATATATGTATGTTTGTGTATATGTTTATGTATATGTTTATGTATATATATATATATATATATATATACATATATATATATATATATATGTTTATGTATATGTATATATATATATATGTATATGTATATATATATATATATATATATGTATATGTATATGTTTATGTATATATATATATATATATATATATATGTATGTTTGTGTATATGTTTATGTATATGTTTATGTATATATATATATATATATATTTATATATATATATATATATATATATATATGTTTATGTATATGTATATATATATATATATGTTTATGTATATGTATATATATATATATATGTTTATGTATATGTATATATATATATATATATGTATATGTATATATATATATATATATATGTATATGTATATATATATATATATATATATATATATATATATATATATATATATATATATATATGTATATGTATGAATGTATAATAGTTGCAGTGTGTATATTATTGTGAAGGTGTGTATGAGTAAAAGTGCAGTTCTCTTTCTTCAAATGTTGCCATAAGGTGTAAAATGGCTAAGGTTATACTTTGATGTATGCTGAGTCAGCATGCAGATTTAGAATGTGACCCCCAAACATGTTTTTTTGCATCCTTCCAAGGAGCCATGGCCTTCCTGGGGTGTGTCGTCCAGCGCCTGGCGTCAGCGACACGCCGCCCGCTCGCCGCCCGGCCGTGGCGCATCAGTGGTGTGAACTACAGCTCCGAGCTGAGCAGCGAGAAGAACGTTCCTTATGAGAAGACACTGAAGCAGGACTCTGGCAGTGTGTCTGGGCCCACTAGACCCTTACCCAGGTAAGTGGGCATCATCCCCAGTCTGACCCTGGCAGTGTGTCTGGGCCCACTAGACCCTTACCCAGGTAGGTGGGCATCATCCCCAGTCTGACACTGGCAGTGTGTCTGGGCCCACTAGACCCTTACCCAGGTAGGTGGGCATCATCCCCAGTCTGACCCTGGCAGTGTGTCTGGGCCCACTAGACCCTTACCCAGGTAAGTGGGCATCATCCCCAGTCTGACCCTGGCAGTGTGTCTGGGCCCACTAGACCCTTACCCAGGTAGGTGGGCATCATCTCCAGTCTGACCCTGGCAGTGTGTCTGGGCCCACTAGACCCTTACCCAGGTAGGTGGGCATCATCCCCGGTCTGACCCTGGCAGTGTGTCTGGGCCCACTAGACCCTTACCCAGGTAGGTGGGCATCATCCCCAGTCTGACCCTGGCAGTGTGTCTGGGCCCACTAGACCCTTACCCAGGTAGGTGGGCATCATCCCCAGTCTGACCCTGGCAGTGTGTCGGGGCCCACTAGACCCTTACCCAGGTAGGTGGGCATCATCCCCAGTCTGACCCTGGCAGTGTGTCTGGGCCCACTAGACCCTTACCCAGGTAGGTGGGCATCATCCCCAGTCTGACCCTGGCAGTGTGTCTGGGCCCACTAGACCCTTACCCAGGTAGGTGGGCATCATCCCCAGTCTGACCCTGGCAGTGTGTCTGGGCCCACTAGACCCTTACCCAGGTAGGTGGGCATCATCCCCAGTCTGACCCTGGCAGTGTGTCTGGGCCCACTAGACCCCTGCCCAGGTAGGTGGGCATTATCCCCAGTCTGACCCTGGCAGTGTGTCTGGGCCCACTAGACCCTTACCCAGGTAGGTGGGCATCATCCCCATTCTGACCCTGGCAGTGTGTCTGGGCCCACTAGACCCTTACCCAGGTAGGTGGGCATCATCCCCAGTCTGACCCTGGCAGTGTGTCGGGGCGCACTAGACCCTTACCCAGGTAGGTGGGCATCATCCCCAGTCTGACCCTGGCAGTGTGTCTGGGCCCACTAGACCCTTACCCAGGTAGGTGGGCATCATCCCCAGTCTGACCCTGGCAGTGTGTCTGGGCCCACTAGACCCCTGCCCAGGTAGGTGGGCATCATCCCCAGTCTGACCATGGCAGTGTGTCTGGGCCCACTAGACCCTTACCCAGGTAGGTGGGCATCATCCCCAGTCTGACCCTGGCAGTGTATTGGGGCCCACTAGACCCCTGCCCAGGTAGGTGGGCATCATCCCCATTCTGACCCTGGCAGTGTGTCGGGGCGCACTAGACCCTTACCCAGGTAGGTGGGCATCATCCCCAGTCCGACCCTGGCAGTGTGTCTGGGCCCAAAAGACCCTTACCCAGGTAGGTGGGCATCATCCACAGTCTGACCCTGGCAGTGTGTCTGGGCCCACTAGACCCTTACCCGGGTAGGTGGGCATCATCCCCATTCTGACCCTGGCAGTGTGTCTGGGCCCACTAGACCCTTACCCAGGTAGGTGGGCATCATCCCCAGTCTGACCCTGGCAGTGTGTCGGGGCGCACTAGACCCTTGCCCAGGTAGGTGGGCATCATCCCCAGTCTGACCCTGGCAGTGTGTCTGGGCCCACTAGACCCTTACCCAGGTAGGTGGGCATCATCCCCAGTCTGACCCTGGCAGTGTGTCTGGGCCCACTAGACCCTTACCCAGGTAGGTGGGCATCATCCCCAGTCTGACCCTGGCAGTGTGTCTGGGCCCACTAGACCCTTACCCAGGTAGGTGGGCATCATCCCCAGTCTGACCCTGGCAGTGTGTTGGGGCCCACTAGACCCCTGCCCAGGTAGGTGGGCATCATCCCCATTCTGACCCTGGCAGTGTGTCGGGGCGCACTAGACCCTTACCCAGGTAGGTGGGCATCATCCCCAGTCTGACCCTGGCAGTGTGTCTGGGCCCAAAAGACCCTTACCCAGGTAGGTGGGCATCATCCCCAGTCTGACCCTGGCAGTGTGTCTGGGCCCACTAGACCCTTACCCAGGTAGGTGGGCATCATCCCCAGTCCGACCCTGGCAGTGTGTCTGGGCCCACTAGACCCTTACCCAGGTAGGTGGGCATCATCCCCAGTCTGACCCTGGCAGTGTGTCGGGGCCCACTAGACCCTTACCCAGGTAGGTGGGCATCATCCCCAGTCTGACCCTGGCAGTGTGTCTGGGCCCACTAGACCCTTACCCAGGTAGGTGGGCATCATCCCCAGTCTGACCCTGGCAGTGTGTCGGGGCCCACTAGACCCTTACCCAGGTAGGTGGGCATCATCCCCAGTCTGACCCTGGCAGTGTGTCTGGGCCCACTAGACCCTTACCCAGGTAGGTGGGCATCATCCCCAGTCTGACCCTGGCAGTGTGTCTGGGCCCACTAGACCCTTACCCAGGTAGGTGGGCATCATCCCCAGTCTGACCCTGGCAGTGTGTCTGGGCCCACTAGACCCTTACCCAGGTAGGTGGGCATCATCCCCAGTCTGACCCTGGCAGTGTGTCTGGGCCCACTAGACCCTTACCCAGGTAGGTGGGCATCATCCCCAGTCTGACCCTGGCAGTGTGTCGGGGCCCACTAGACCCTTACCCAGGTAGGTGGGCATCATCCCCATTCTGACCCTGGCAGTGTGTCTGGGCCCACTAGACCCTTACCCAGGTAGGTGGGCATCATCCCCAGTCTGACCCTGGCAGTGTGTCGGGGCCCACTAGACCCTTACCCAGGTAGGTGGGCATCATCCCCAGTCTGACCCTGGCAGTGTGTCTGGGCCCAGTAGACCCTTACCCAGGTAGGTGGGCATCATCCCCAGTCTGACCCTGGCAGTGTGTCTGGGCCCACTAGACCCTTACCCAGGTAGGTGGGCATCATCCCCAGTCCTCCTCAGACCTGCTGAAGACTGCTGTGACCCCCAGGAGTTCCCAGGTGGTGGTGATCGGAGGAGGCAGCCTGGGCTGTCAGACCCTCTACCACCTGGCCAAGATGGGCCTGACCGACGTGGTCCTGCTGGAGAGAGACCGCCTGACCGCCGGGACCACCTGGCACACTGCAGGTACTGCATGCTCGCTACTCGCTGACTAGTATTGCTTAAAACTCTTACAGTTTGTCCTCTCCAGGCATGCTAATATAAACATGCTAATACCTTTATGCTGGCTAACTAGCATTTCTTTAAACTCATGCCACACCTTACACCTATGTTAGCT